>NC_083575.1:93871605-94051605 GCF_027579695.1 Neoarius graeffei | reverse complement strand
TGCTGCTGAGATGATGCTGATGGGCATCAGGTCTGTGACCAGAGTGCAAAAAACCATGTGGGGTACATGCTGACCAATCCACTCTCAACATCCTGCTGAAAGAGAGAGAGAGAGAGAGAGAGAGAGAGAGAGAGAGAGAGCATTTCGAAGATGATGATGATGATCCAGAACCCTTCGAAGGCCATTTTGATAGACAGACAGCGACGCAGGTGGATGGACAGATGGCTAGACAGACAAAATGGAGGGAAGAAAATGGCAAAACTTTGCAGAAAGCAGAACAAACACATTACAGCGAGCTCAGGCTGAGATTATGGGATAAGGGCGGCAATTTGCTTCCGATCTCACATCTGCACACGAGCCTCAGTGTAAATCTACAGTATCGCTCGGCGCAGATCATCATGCAAATTGCGGTATTACGGGACCGGGGGAGTCGGGATTTTCTGTAACAAACAGCACTTTAAAAAAGAGAGAAGCAGAGCACGGACGCGTGCCCATGAAAGCATGGTGATGTCTTCAATACTGACGGTTTTGATGCAATGCAGAAGAAATCCAAAGTTTATCAATTCTGTCAGAAAATGGTGGATCGTTTCTGCTTTGTTCAAATCAAACGGCGCTTTGAGCACGCTGGGATTTGACGATTAAAAAAAAAAGACAAAACAAAACAAAAAAAAAAAACGTGGTGTTGGTGGTTGATCCTGAATAGTGGCGTTTATTCCTGGCGTCATTGTTTTTTAATCCGTTGTTTTTTTTATTCTTGTTCATTTTAGTCAGGGAATACTGCGGTTTAATGGTGTTTAATGAGTGCTGATGTTTAGTGGTGTTTCATGCAGATATGAAGGTTTAACTGATGTTCAGTGTTGGTGATTGTCTCCCAATTAATGATGAACACTTCGTTCATCAATTCGTAGTAAATGTTGGTGTTTGCTGGTGAATAACTGGGCACTTGTTTGATGCAGTGGTGTATTTTGGTAAAAGTTGTGTTTTTGATGAAAGCTGCTGCTTTATGGTGTTTAATGTGGGAATAGGGTTCATATTTTCACTGCTTGATACTCGGCATTGGTGTTTGACTGACAACGTTGGCGTGATTTAGTGCCTGATGGACATACTGGTGTTTGAAGGAGAATGATGGTATTTTTGCCAAGGAATGTTCACATTTAATGGAGAATGTAGGTGTTTGAGGCAAGGAATGTTAAGTGTTTGACGGAGAATGTTGTTTTTGCCAGAGATTATCAGTGTTTGGCAAGGAATGTAGGTGTTTGATGGAGAATATTGGCATGATTTAGTGCTTGATGGTCATACTGGTGTTTGAATGAGAATGTTGGCATTTGTCAGTGAATGTTGGTGTTTGAAGTAATTCAGGTTTTTGTCAAGGAATGTAGGTACTTGATAGAGAATATAGATGTTTGGTGGTGAATGTTGGTGTTTTTGTCAGGGAATGTAGGTGTTTGATGGAGAATGTTGGACTTTTTGCAAGGGATGTCGGTGTTTGATGGAGAATGTCTTTTTGTCAAGGAATATAGGTGTTTGATGGAGAATGTCGGTGTTTTTGTCAGGGAATATAGGTGTTTGATGGAGAATGTTGGTGTTTGATGGAGAATATATTTTTGTCAGGGAATATAGGTGTTTGATGGAGAGTGTTGGTGTTTTTGGCAAGGGATGTAGGTGTTTGATGGAGAATGTTGGTATTTGGTGGAGAATGTCAGTGTTTTGTCAGGGAATGTAGGTGTTTGATGGAGAATGTTGGTGTTTGATGGAGAATGTCGGTGTTTTTGTCAGGGAATATAGGTGTTTGATGGAGAATGTTGGTGTTTTTGTCAGGGAATATAGGTGTTTGATGGAGAATGTTGGTGTTTGATGGAGAATATATTTTTGTCAGGGAATATAGGTGTTTGATGGAGAGTGTTGTTGTTTTTGGCAAGGGATGTAGGTGTTTGATGGAGAATGTTGGAGTTTGATGGAGAATATATTTTTGTCAGGGAATATAGGTGTTTGATGGAGAGTGTTGGTGTTTTTGTCAAGGAATGTAGGTGTTTGATGGAGAATGTAGGTGTTTTTGTCAGGGAATATATGGTGTTTGAATGTTGGCTCTTGTCTAACAATCAGGCTGACGTGGAGTTATTTGGTGTTTGTTGGAGAAACAGTGTTTGAAGGAGAATGTTTATGGGGAGTACTGCTGAATAAAGTTAATGAATGATGGAGGCTGATGAATGTTTGCATGCTGTGAGCTGAAAAACAGCGGTGTTAATCAGTGGTCATGTTTATGTGTTTAGTCTTCAGAAATATTAGAGTTGGAATCGGGAATGCTTGCGGTGTTGGATCATGGTGTTTGGTGGACAATAGTGGTGTGCATTTATTGGTGAGTGTGTGCTGATGGTCAGAAGGTTCTTGGGGAACCAAACCCATAACCATCTTTAGGACTTGCTAATCAAAGTGTACAGCTGTACAGGAAAGTAAAACTGTCGAGACCTGCTTTATATAAAGATCTCAACTCAATCGGTGTAAAAGTTTCTTCGGCTCACGCCGTATGACATGAACTTCTGTGATTGAATACAGGAAAGGTGGTGGATTTTGAAACGTCTCACTGTGGATTGACCGAGCGAGTGAGCCACTGAAGTGTGTCTGACGGACATGTGGGCAGGCGCGAGAATTCGTTTTCCGACGTCAAATCTGTCCATCATCGGCCCACTGTACGTGCAAGTCGAGAGACGCGAGTGTGCGGACTGCCTGCTGCCGATGAACAGCTCTGCCTGCTCAAACTTCACATGTACTTGTGTTTATTCCCTCACATGAGGTCTATCAAGGCAGATCTGTGATATACGACATGACCGACAGCGAACCGGCACCGAGCTACTTCTTACTCTTATTATGAGCGCGTTGCACGCCGAGAGCTGTGACAAAGGCACGGCTGTGTGAATCAAGAGAGGCGTGAGGAGAAAGAAAGGAAAAGACAAAGCGAAAGCATGCGGTGTTTGCCATTGATGGCTTGCCTTTCGGGCAGAAGCGGGACTCCAAATCGAAACGCCCATGCAGAGAGATGAACTTGTTAAATGCCACCGTGATTAGCAGAGGGAGAGCCAAGGCACTTTTGTTTGAGAGCCATCACTGGCTCATATCTGTAAAAAAAAAAAAAAAAAAGAAAAGAAAAAGAAATAAATAAAGAAAAAAACCCTGTGATGTTCACCACACCTCCAGGGCAAGAGAGAGAGAGAGAGAGAGAGAGAGAGAGAGAGAAAAAAGTAGGAAAGGTAAAAACACAGCAGGTGCTTCATGCCAATTGGAGAGCGTGAGTAGTGAAATAGTAATGGCTTTTTAATGTTTATGAGTTTGGAAAGAACTTTGTGATGAGAGGTTGATAGAATTTGGAAAGCGAAGCCCCACAATTACATCTGCTGATATTACGTCCCTGGTGGTTTAAGACTAATAAGAGCTTCTGAAACGAAAAGGAGGAGGGAAAACACACACCGAGCACGTCTGATGTGGACGCGCTACGCCGCACTAATCTATAGACTTAATAATTTATGAGATTTATGGCTCTGGCTCTGCCGTAATACAATCTCGCATTAACCACTGCTCCGACACCACCGTTCCTTCTCAATATGAGCGTAATCTTCCTCCTCGAGCTGCGACTTAGATGTAACATCAGCAGAATTATTACAGGAGCCCGGCAATGCGTCACATGCTGGAGAGATCCGAGGCGCTCACGTGACGGGAGGGATAATGCATGGATTCCGCTCCACTCCGTTCTCTCCAACATGGGCTCATCTGAGAATAAGTGTCACTGTTTAAATATAAAGCTGTGTCTTCTTACACTTATAAAAATAGGAAAGGGGTGTGTGTGTGTGTGTGGGTTTACATTTTTTGATCAAGGTCAACAGTAGTCCTTAAAAGGGAAAAAAAAAAAGAAAAATGGACAAAAGCAACTTCCTGAGTGACAGAAGGTGAAATTTTTATTTATTTTTATTCTTTAGAAAGAATAGATGGTCAATATTCACACATCCAGATGATGAACATGGGGCCGAGGGAAAAGTGGGAGAGGGGTCAATATTCTCCATCCAGAGATGATCCATAACTGTGAAGATTCATCAAGCTTACACCTGATACTCATCCAACACCTCATATATTATATATATATATATATATATATATATATATATATATATATATATATATATATACACACACACACACACATATATTACACACACACACACGTTGTCTATAAACTGTGTACGATGAGATTGAGTGGAATAACTTTTATTCTATCCACATTCACTGGATTTTGAGAAACGGAGCATTTTTATTTTTATTTGTTGCAAATTCAATCAATAAAAACTTTACACAAAACATCCCACAAAATAATTTCCGCTTAGAATGTAAACAAACCGGCAAAATGACAGGAGCAATTTGTGAAAAATGCGATAATAATAATTCTTGAAAGAAAATAAATAAATAAATAAAAAGATATGTTCTTACCATCAAATACTTTTATTCCATATTTTGTTGCCTTTTTTGTGTATTTTTGGGGTTTTGTTTTTGAGTCGAGTTTTTATTTCGTCCTCGGTTGGTTCAGCAACACGCGCCACCATTTTGTTTTTCTTCTTTAGGGTTTCTTGGCGGTTGGCAAACCAACTTAAAGTGCCATTCCACCATTGGATGTATTCTTTGGCATAAAATACAATATATTTTATGACAACATGACTAGACAGAGAAATCTTTTAGCTTCAAAATAATATATCAAACATAATTTTTTGAAGACAAGTATATTAATTTTGCGACCAAAGTCACCTACCCTTTTAATTTCCGCGCGGTAGTGAAACGTGATGTCATCGGCAGGTTCCCCTTCTTGTGTACCACATCACGTGTGACGTGGCACAGATTATCAGCAATGGCGGATAGAACGCGATTTCCACTTGTCGATTGCTGTGCCGATATTCACCATTGACCGTCTCCTTTGGGCATCACTTGCTATTTTCCTTCGCTTCTTTTCCGAAGCTGACAATCGCGTTCTATCCGCCATTGCTGATAATCTGTGCCACGTCACAGGTGGAATGGCACTTTAAAGGTGCATTAGCGCCACCAACTGGGCTGGAGCAGGAGCTATTTGAAGAGGGAACCAAAAAAACAAACAAACAAACAAACAAACAAACAAACAAACAAACCCTATATTCTTTTAGCCATTTCTCTTTCTTTTAAATACTTGGTGGCAGACTGATCTATCTGACTTCATGCGCTCCGCCATTTTGTTTTTCTCTACTCACGGTACATGAGCTGATATCCTTGTAGTAGAGTAGCCAATCAGAATGCATGATTGCTCACATCCATTGAATGTGGATATAATAAATATACACACACACACACACACACAAATTAAGAAAACAAATGATGTAATTTCTTTAAGCACGCTGGTTAGATAAATCCTACACTCATACAGCAGGCAAGAATGAACATGACTCCAAGCCTCCCTCCATTTTCTCTTTCTTTAAAAAAAAAATCATGGAAGCTGATGAACTCTGATATAAGCTAAATAAATAAATAAAAAAAAGAGAGGACTTGACAATCCGCCCCCCAAAATATTTCACCAGCAACCTTTACCTCGAAGGGAATATTATCCTTGGCTTTTTATCGGCGCGTCAGAGAGGGGAGATATTTTCAAAGCGTGCCAGGCTGGGGAACACGACCCGAGCTCTCAAAGACCCCCCGCTGTGCGTGCCAAACTAAAGAATCTCTCTGAACTTGCAGAATTAAATTCATCACCCAATCTCCTCCGTTTCTCCCTGCGCTGGGAAGCCTTGTCCTTGCTGTCGCCTCACATCCTCCTCCTTCTTCTTTTACTCTCTCTCTCTTTCAAAGAACAACTATGTTGATGATAGAAAAAAAACAGACATGATGGAGAGAGAGAGAGAGAGAGAGAGAGAGACACTGCAGGGTATTTAATATCTAATTCATCCAAACAGTAATTTATTTGAGGACTGGATTTAAGTGAGAGAGAGCGAGAGCGAGAGAGAGAGCGAGCGCAGTGGAATGGGAGCGAAAGGAAACTCAAAGGAGATTAACTAAACACTGTGGCAAACAGGAATTCAGGAACTGAAAGGGTGCAGCGTGGACAAATAAATGGGCAAAAATAATCTTCCTGTTTTTCTAGCACAGCTCGCTCTCTCTAGTATATTCTTTCACTTTCCCAAGGATTTTCTTTCAGCTCTGATTGTGAGCGAGCCCGAGTTGTGTTTTCACTGAACTAATTCACCCCCTCGTGCAGCTTGTGCCTTGCTGCATGTTATTATTCCGTCCAACCCGGAGCCTTCCCCCTTCCCATAAACTCCGATATTAAAAACACCCTGATGCCACTCGGGCCTGTGCGTCTTTGTTATGTAAACGAAAGCCACTGTTCCCGGTGCGCGTTTGACGGCGATGCTTTGCGGCCTTGCTAACTAGCACGCGATCGAATGCGGATATATTCACCTCTCGCTTCCTGCGTATGAAAGCGTACGCTTATCGATCCAGTACTAGCTCCGGGTACGGCGGCTCTCATCTGAGTGTCCGCCGCTTCTTTTCTTTTTTCCTTTTTATTCCCTGCGTATAATAATAATAAATCATTTTGAAAAGGTGTAATGTGCACACAGTGGCCTAAAATCAGCTGGATTATTTTTATGGTGTTTCTCAGCTCCTTATGTTTATATTGACATCCGTGAGCGCGTCAGAGAGCCAGATGTCGTCGTGATTTTTCTTTCGATCACTCAGTTGTTGTGTGTGTGTGTGTGTGTGAGAGAGAGAGAGAGAGAGAGAGAGAAAGAGATGCTGTTCAATGCAATCCAAAGCTCAAGGCCAATCCAGTTTTGGCACAAAAGGACTGCATTTGACTTTTTTTTTTTGTGTGTGTGTGTGTGTGTGTGTGTGTGTGTGTGTGTGTGTGTGTGTGTGTGTGTGTGTGTTTCAGGCTGTAAGCAGGATTTATTTTTCTCGGGGTGGATTTCGACTGATAAGACGTCCTCGAAGCAATTCAGAGAGCCGAGAGAAGCATTGGAGAGGGAGGAGCGTACGCTAAAGAATGGGCGTGACGCTATCACGGTATCGCTATACTATACTTACCGTTAAGACGGTGGAAAATTCTACATTAAAATATTTTAACTCGAGTACGTTCAAACATACACTCACCGGCCACTTTATTCGGAACACCCCACCCGTCCACCTGTTCGATGCGGTTCTCGGATCAGCCGAACACTTGACGCATCAAATCACGCAGATACAAATCAACAGCTTCAGCTAATTAATGCTCACAATGTTCAAACATCAGAACGGGAAAAACCGTGATCTCACTGTGAAGTGAGACTTTCTTTCGTTCACTGTGGCGTGGGTGCTGGTTTGAGCCAGATGAGTATTTTTGGTTTGAGTGTTTCAGAAACTGCTGATCTCCTCCTGGGGTTTTCACACACAAACAACAGTCTCTAGACCTCGGTATTAAATGCAAATGTTAGCAAAGAAAGCTAACACACACACACACACACACTGATTAACTGACATTTATTTGAATGTTTGTTTCGGATTATTTTGAAACCTTCGCATAATATTAGTTCGATTTTCATTTCAAGCCAGAAACTACAGTTACTCCATGTGCATGCAATCCAAGAATTCAAGAAAAAAAAAAAAAAATCAAGAAATTTTAATGCTTAAACAAACCGGCAAAATGACAGGAGCAATTTGTGAAAAATGCGATAATAAAAAGTCTTGAAAAATAATATTAAAAAAAAAAAAGGATACGTTCTTACCATGAAATACTTTCATTCCATATATTTTTTATTTTTGCCATTTTGTTTTTATTTCATCCTCGGTTGGTTCATCAACACGCACCGCCATTTTGTTTTTCTCTACTCACGGTATATAAGCTGATATCCTCGGAGTAGAGTAGCCAATCAGAGCGCTTGATTGCTCATATCCAGTGAATATAATAAAACTGATTAACAAGTTTCTGATTCAAATTAATTCAATTCAGTGCTGCTCCTGACCCGACTGATCGCTCTTCTGAATAATACCTATCAATAAAAAGTGGTATTTTAAGCGTTTGACGTCCTTTAAGAGTTTACACAGAATGGTGCGGAAAACAAAAAACACTGATTGAGTGAGCTCTGTGGGTGGAAAAAAACAAACGCCTTGTCGATAAGAGTTGGCCTAGTGCTCCGCGTGTCCGCCTCAGATTGGTTTGAAATTTATTTTGCTGGGAAGGATACAGTAACTCATATAATCACTCTTTACAACTGTGTTGAGCAGAAAAGCATCTCAGCAGAACACCACACTGGGTTCCAGTCCTAACGATCTGCGAACATTTCTGCACGTACGCTCTTTATGTATCAACAAAATCATCTATTCAAGCAGTACACACACACACACACACACACACACATTTCAACAAAGTCCGTGCTTAACATCGCAGGCACATTACGCGCAAACCGTTCGAGCAAAAGGAGAAACCTGCTGCGTGTGTGTGGGTTTTTTTTCTGTCTTCTTTAGGTCTTTACAAGCGTTTAAGCGAGCTGATGACACAGCGGCAAAAATAATGCACTGCGGTTGTGATAATGTCAGAGCACAGAGGGATTAAATATCGGCGGTGAAAGCCCCGTCTGTGGGGCGCTATATGATTCACAGGAGCAATTATCATTTTAGAGAAAGCTGTGTGACTATAGATTAAACGATTCACTTAAGTCAGTTAAGTTACTTGAAGTCACTTAACCAGGGTTGGGTTTATTCCCTCTGTCTAACCAGATTTGTATTCGATTTTGATTTTAGAATACAATCTCACAAACACTGATATTAAATACTGTGTTTATTCATCAATATATTAATTATTATTATTATTTCTGCTTTCACAAACCACAGACCTCGGTATTAAATGCAAACATTAGCAAAGAAAGCTAACACACACATGCACACACACTGATTAACTGGTATTTGCTTGAACGTTTGTTTCGGGTTATTTTGAAACCTGCGCATGATATTAGTTCGATTCTCATTTCAAGCCAGAAACTACGGTTACTCGATGTGCATGGAATCCAAGCATTCAAGAAAGAAAGACTTTCGCGCCATACGTTTAATCCGAGCCTGTTAGCGCTGAGGAAACTAATAAGCCGTTAAACTGATAAAGGACGACGACACGGGAGTTTCATGATTAACGAGTAAACTCCGCCTGTGCTGACTGTTTGTGCGATCCATGACTGAAAACGCCGCATGAATTAATAGAAAAAATAAAGAACAGGATGTTTCTAAAAATATACAGTCTGCGAGGGTAAGGGTTAAAACTTAAAACTAGAAAACAAACGTTCATTACAGTGTTTTTATTTTAAAATATAAATCCAATCATCAACACCTGAACTAACTAGTGTCAATCCCATCGAAACAAAATGGCCGACACGTACGTGTCGGCCATTTTGTTTCGATGGGATTGACACTAGTTAGTTCAGGTGTTGATGATTGGATCTATGTATAAAAAACACACAAATGGAAAAAAATTAATTACTATTAATATTATATACAGTATATTCAATTATCAATTAAATGTTGCTGATTGTTTTATGCTAATTAGCATGTTAATGAAGGGAAACCTTCATGCACAGTGTCACCAATTTGTTCACGACTCAATAAGCATCCGCTTATAGCTACAGGTTGTCTCGAGGAAATTAAACAATTACTGTATACCTAATTACTTTTTAATTAATTAACGAACGACAGTATTTAACAAGAGTTGTTTTTAAGTCAATCAAGCGACTCCGTAATCAAAAATCACGCCGTTTTTAGACTAAATTTATTCATCCATACATTTAACAATTATTCCACGGAATAAACGGAGCATTTTTATTCTCAGCATATCTGTTAAAGAAAAACTCCACCCAAAACGTCCGACAAAATCATTTCCGCTTCGGCGAACATCTTAAAAACTTATCGACGGCAGCACGAATTGACTTTAGCGTTGTTGGTTTTTTGCAGAAAGTGCGGTCTCGCTGTCGTGCCGAGGAATAGAATAACTAACGAGCTTTAGATTAGCGTTGATTTGATTCTTCCTTGGACATAATTTCAGTGACGTAGTTTTCAAACTTTGGAACCAGTTTAAATAAATAAATAAATAAATAAATAGAAATTCAACAAATTCTAATGCTTAAAGATGAAGAATGCGAACAAACCGCCGAAATGACGGAAGCAATTTGTGAAAATTGTGATGATAAAAATTCTTGAAAAAAAAAAAAAGATACGTTTTTACCATGAAATACTTTCATTCCACGTTTTCTTGCGTTTTCTTTTGTATTTTTGCCGTTTTGTTTTTATTTCATCCTCGGTTGGTTCATCAACCCGCTCCGCCATTTTGTTTTTCTCTACTCACAGTATGCAAGCTGATATCCTAGTAGTAGAGTAGCCAATCAGAGCGCTCGATTGCTCATATCCAGTGAATGCAATAAAACCTTAATAAAACTGATAAAAAAAAAAGTTTCTGATTCCAACTGATTCGATTCAGTGCTGCTCCTGACTCTTCTGATCGCTCTTCTGAATAACGTGTATAAATTAAAAAAAGTGATATTTTAAGCGCTTGACTTCCTTTAAGAGTTAAAATAAACTCCATCACAAACGACACTAAAGCGGCGAACGGATAGCAAAATAAACGTGTGTTTAACGTGTATTTAAACCCTGTCGTGTCACCTTCTGACTTCCTGTCCGACGTCGACAGCATCCTGTATTCCTGCTTCGTACGGCTAATTAAATCAGCGGCACGTACGGCGGCCATCTCGCTTGGGCAAAGGCCGTGCCGGGACGATGGAGTCAAATAAACTTAATCAGGTCTTCATTACATTCGGCTTCTCTCAGAGGAGAAACAAAGAGTGTGTGATGTGACTCGCGGGTGGGAAAGCACCTTCGGTGGAGCCTCATTATGTATGCGCAGCTAAAGACGAATACCGCGGCCCATTAGACTTATTAAGGCACCTGCGCATCTTCCGAGAGACGCTGCGCCGCTTCACTCCGTCGGCAAGGATTACCTGCTGCTCAAATTAAGCCGATACCTCGACGGCCTCGTCTAATTAAGTGGGTTCTGCCGCTGATCGATCGTAATAATGGCGGCGAGGACGTTTGACGAGGGCCTAGCGAGAAGTCCGTACACGCTGACATGTGCATCTGCCAAGGCCAGGGGTAATTACAATCCGCCGGACGTGGCCGAGGAAGAGATTGCGACGGTTTTGGAAATTGAATCGGAGGCCTTCGTTCGTCTCCAGTGACCGCAATAATAGAGAACAATAAGATTTAACAAGATGTCCATTAGGTTGTTCATTATCAAGCTTAATCTAATAGTGAACCATATTATTTTCTCTCTTCTCGTTCTTCCAGGGCAATTTCTTGATGGCCTTTGGAAAAAAAAAAAAAGGAAAGGAAACAAAAAGGGGGGGAGAAAAAAAATAAATAAAGTGCGCGAGAAAAGGAGGAGGGCGGGCGCTTTTCATTTAGATCGAAAGTCAATAATACTTGTTTTCAGCTCTTAAGACAATAAAAAAGAAAAACAACTCTTCAGAAAGCCCATTTAAAGCCCCTGGTGGTTTTTCTTTTGCCTTGTCTTCATTACGATGAGGTAGGGAGGTGGGTGGCTAGGTGAGGGGCGCGAATTGTCTGAAGACTTTTAATTGGATTCCACAAGCAGTTTCTTAATTGACTTCTCTATCGTGCTAATATATGTGTACATCTTTATGTGTGTTCACCACATCCTAAATTGAACCCAGGAGGTCATGGTTGGATCTCCAGATGAGACTCAATGGGAACTATTGCCAGCTAAAAAATTCAATTTAGATGTGGAGATTGACTGGCTAATTCCAGTGTACCTATAATGGCTTTCTACTGTTCTCTTAATTAAGTTTTCACATTAATGTACTGGATACACTCCTTCGAGCGGCACATTTCCCTCGTGGACAACATCTGTGGCGGTGGGGAGACGAAATAAAAAAATAAAATAGAATAAATAAATAAATCCATACATATATTTAAAAAAAAATTATATATATATATATATATATATATATATATATATATATATATATATATATATATATATCAGGCTTTCGTCTAAACGGGGGAACAGGGGCGCTGCGCCCTCTTACTCTCGGCGTGCGCCCCCTTACCGACTCCGTGAAAACATCCCAGCAACACCACGTGACAATGTGTCTGATCATCAAATACGTTATAATTGCTCCAAAAATATTCCAATCATAGTAGATACACCGCCAGACGGTGCAAAAACAATCTGAATTGGCGTTTTCCAGACTGAGGCACCATGTTGTTTAGTTGTTTACTTGTCGCGGCTGCTCTCGCGAGATTTGACATGGGTTACATACAAGGTCAGCTGACTTGTAGAGCGAGATTTCTCGAGACTGAATGACCTTTCACCCACCGGCGCTGGAGTTTCTGACAGAAGTAGTTCGCGAGTTGTTTTCGTTGACACTTGGGCATTTAACCTCCTAAGGCCCAAGCTGTTTTTTTTACATGCATTTTTTATTTCTCTTTGCTATTTGGGCTTATTAGAACCTGATTAGAATAAAAACTAAGCATCATCTTTTGATAAGATGTACTTTTAGAGAAAAAGTATGTCCACATATGTGGATTCTTGTTCCGAATTTCCATAAAGTGCTGTCCACGCATGTGACCGCTAAGCCCTAGGAGGTTAAAGATGTCATCCCGCGGCACGAAGCGGAAGAAAGCCAAAGACTGTCCGGGGCAGAAGAAGATTACTTCTTTCTTTTTCAATGTTGACAGACAATTTGTTACAATTTCCCTCTCAGATAGCCTCAGAATGTCCCATTGGAGCATTTTTCAAAAGGCTTTGCACGGTGGAGGGGGGCGACGGACAACCGACACCACCCCGCCATGGTGAGCGCCCTCATACTAAATTTTTCTAGAAAAAACCCTGTGTATACACTGCGTTCCAAATTATTATGCAAATGACATTTTTCACTGGTTTTCCTAAATAAATAACTAAATGACAAGTCATCATAATTTTCGAGTACAAAGCAAATATTTTTGAACGAACCTTCCAATGATAACGGTATTTTTTTAAAAACTGAAAATGCACTGTTCCAAATTATTATGCAAAGCAGAGTTTCAAAAGATGTTGTTCTTGTAAAGAACTGAAAATGGCCATTTATGAAATTTGAAGCATTAGCAGGTGATAATTACTGGAATCAAAACCAAGTTCAATCAAAAAATCTTACAGTTCAAGTTGCATTACTGGATGTGTAGCTGATTCAGAGCACACACAGGTTTGTGCAGATAAAGGCACATTAAGAAAGGTTCTTCCAGATAAATACATCAGAACAAGAGAGTAAATGATAAAATACTATTACAAAGCAACAAACAAGTCACTTTTGAAGCTGCTGGTAGCTCTGGAGTCTAAGAAACACCAAGGTGTAGATATGCAGTTATGTATAAACCTTCTATTTGGTCATCCTTAACCAATGCTCACAAGCAGAAACGACTCCAGTAGGCCTAGAAATACATAAAGACTACTTTTCAAACAGTCTTGTTCACTGTTGAGTGTCCTTGCACTGTTGAGTGCCCTGGATGCTCCAGGTGGATGGTTGGTGAATGACCACCATGTCCTAATAAGGCTACTACATCAGCAAAGAGGAGACAGAGTCATGATTCGGGCTGGAATCATGGGGAGACACCTGGATGCCTCCTTTAGGGTACCCAAATGTGTGAAAATGATGTTTGGGAAGTATGTTGAGTTTAAGACTGACTACTGACCACTTTATATCGTCTTCATGTATGGGCATGGCAGTGCACCATCTCATGCTGTTAAGAATACCTATGCACTCATGCATGTGGTTTTCTTGTATTTCTAGGTCGTTTCTGCTTGTGAGCATTAGTTAAGGTGGGCCAAATAGAAGGTTTCTTCATAACAACATCTTGGTGTTTGTGGGACTCCAGAGCTACCAGCAGCTTCAAATTTGAACTGTTTCACCTTTTTCCTGCTTTGTAATATATTTTAGCATATATTCTCTTAATCGAATGTATTTATCGAATACTCTTAATCGAATGTAGAAACCTTTCTTAATGCGCCTTAATCTGCACAATTATGTGTGTGCTGTGAATCAGCTACAAATCTAGTAATGGAACTAGAACTGTAAGATGTTTTTGAGTAATTATCACCTGCTGATGCTTCCAATTTCACAAATGGCCATTTTTAGTTCTTTACAAGAACAAAATTCTTTAAAACTCTGCTTTGCATAATAATTTGGAACAGTGCATTTTCAATTTTTTCAGTTTTTCAATTTTTAAAAAAATACAGTTATCATTGGAAGGTTCGTTCAAAAACATTTGCTTTGTACTCTAACGGTTGATGACTTGAAAATTATGATGACTTGTCATTTAGTTATTTATTTTGGAAAACCAGTGAAAAATGTCATTTGCATAATAATTTGGAACATATATTCTTGCGCTAATTCACAAAATCGAGCGTTCCCTCGGAGATGTACGGTACGGCTCCCGACGTACCGTAAACAAATAAAAAGCTCATGTGATGTGCGTCATGAGGTCCGTGAGCTCGCACAAGTGTCTATCCTTTTCATCCTGGCTTTTTTTTTTTCTTCTGAGCTACAGTAAAGTGCACATTGTTCATCATCTTTAACATTACGGTGGATAAAAATATGTTGTAATTGACGTGCTCTGTGTAACAAATGGGAAAGTCTGAGACGGAAGACTCCATCCATCTCGCTAATACGCTTCCAGATCTAAAACACGCCCGAGTCTACGCGTCCCTTTATTGATCGCTCCTGCCAAAAACTCTCTCTCTCTCTCTCTCTCTCTCGGACAGATCCACCTGCCCTCCGTTTTCGCCTCTAACCAAGATGAGATGTGGTGTCACATCTCATGACATGTTTGATGTCGCGTCTCTGGTCTGTTTTTAATTTCATTCATTCGTCACGCGTGATTACGTCGCTAAAATTGTTTAACGCGTTAACTGGCATGGAGTTCCGTATTATTTCATTAATACACACAGCATCAATGACCAAACACAACACTTGTCCTGCATCGTTAATGATTAAACTTAATCGTGCCGGAAAATCAGCCCATAACGAATGACGACGCAAACGACACTTTCTTACACAATAAACATGTTTGTGTTCGTGAAGGGAAAGTACAGAATCGATGCTGAAAAGTGAGTTGCAGCTATTCCAATATTTCCGGAGAGCAGGTTCATAATTTCAGACTTTTAAATTTTTCACTCATTTTTGTGGATTTATGGGTTTTTTTTTTTTTTGTTATCTGACTTGACCGTGAACATTACGTCTGAATTATTAATGTGAGCTTGAACATGCTGACTGCGTGTTTAATGCGGATTAAAAGGAACCTCAGTGTAAACATATCGCATTAACGAGAAACAATTCTTATTGAATATGTGAGATGTGAAACAGCTGTGTGTTTCCTGATGTACTGTAAGTCGGATTTCCCTGCACATGCGGTAAATGAGGACTGAACTGTAATCTTACGCAGCGGTTTTAAAAACAATGGCGCTGGCGCTCAGGACGATCCAAAAACGATACTGAACTAATACTACATTTAGAAGAACATACAAATATATCAATATGATTGACTTAACAGAAGCAGTTCTATATTTTGCATTATTATCCATACGGGACACTTTTTTGATGGAATAAAAGCATGTGTTCTATTCCCTTCTAGCGGGTTTCGTTCATTTGGTTCGATAGCATGCAATATTGTTCGCGTATCGCTTATCCTACACGTATTACGTCACACTACTCAATGGAGAATGAGCGTTGAATACGGTTTACGATATTGCACGGTTGTCAAGACAACATGGCGTCACACGTCGGAGACGTAAAACTTCCGCACTAGCGAGTGAGCGACTGTGATGATTTGTAAACAAACATGGCCGCCAGGTTTGCTTTGTTAAATACGGAAGATTTTGAGAGGATTTTGAAAGAGAAAGACATGTCAAACACCCAAAAGGAATGTGTATGGATAATAATAATAATAATAATAATAATAATAATAATAATAATAATGGCTTTTTTTCATGGTCTATCAGATGCATTCCATTCAGCTTGTTCAGTATCATGTTCACTGAATGGAATATATCTGACAGACCACGCAACACCAGACAATATTATTTAAATATCATCCCGTTATTGTATACGTTACAGGTTTTATACAGAAGCGTAGGGCTAAATATACTGGTAATATACTGCATTGTGAATTTTTCCATTTTTTTTCCCCTCACTATAACAAGTAACAGTTTAAAGATTAAAATTTATATATTTATTCATGCAAACCATTTCAGTTCATGTTATTTATGCATGTAGCGATCATGTGACGATAAATCGCAATACAGATTTATGATCATTTGAATCGATGACATAAAAATTGAATCGTGATTAGTTTTCCCGAGCTGTAATTGTGTTGTTTAGACAGCAGATAATGTCCAACAGCAGGAATGCCATGACTTCGCCGTAGGTGGAAGTAGCAAAGTTCGAATCAGATCGAACGTGTCAAAGAACCGTTGTGTGATTGTGAACAAACAGATTTAACAAGAAATCTGAGCTCTCTCTCTTTTTACAGGCTGATGAAAGAGAAAGAACAGAGAAGCAAATGGAGGGAGTACAAATGTTTGTAAACTTTTATTAAGAAAAGGAATATTTGTAGTGTTTTTTTATTTTATTTTTAATTAAGTGAATATTTTTATTTTACTCCAACCTTTATAAATGTGTTCTTTTTGGAATTTAACAAAAGGAATATTTAAGTTGATAAAGAAATGTTGTATTTTTTTGGTAATAGTTTGTTTTATTATACGGCACGAGCTACTTCTGGTAAAATCGTGCGCTCTGATTGGTTCCTCGCAGGGCAGCACTTTCCCGTAATACCCGTGGGCGATGACGGACTGACTTTCCAAGGTGCCGGCTTTCGATGTTGCAAAAACAAACAAACAAAAACGACAAAAAGAGAATCAAAACGGAATCAAAAACAGCCGAAACATACACACAAAAAAAAGAGTCAGCAAGTTATTCAAGAAATGAGCAATAAAGAGCGTTCAGAAACCGCTAACCGCGAACAGAAATTCAGTTTTGAAACCGCTAGCCGTTTATTCTGCATGTCCAACTCAACCACGTTACAAATATGACGTGACTGAAAGCAGCATCACACCTCGTTATAACGACTGTAGATTTTAATCTTAGAAATAAAAAGCCAGGTAATAAACTCCTTATTAACCTCGCTTGCTCGGTCTTTACGTGAAAATATCAGACCGAAGTCTTTTTGTACGGACCTCCCTGGACTGTCAAGCCCTCGGGTCTGATATTTTCCCGTAAAGACCTCGTGCTCAGTTAATAAGCAGTTATTAATTATTATTGTGGGAAAATTAAACCGTAAACTCGGTATTGTGAATTGAATCGATTCGTAAATTGGGTGAATTGTTACATGCCGAATAGATTTTGTTTTTAATAATCAATAAATATTTCCTCTGCACTTTGTTCGTAAAACAAACTCATCAAAACGAACCACTTTTTCGTAGCGCATAGTGTCGACCTGGAAAACGTCAAGCACGAGCACGTTTGAAAGCCTAAAGCATCCTGACATTATATTTTTTTGTCTTGTACCGCGGCGCTGTTAAATTCCGGATTCTGATTGGTCAGAAGGCGTTGATTGATTTTCTAGAACGGCGAGTCTGAGAGTAGCGCAGGTTTGTGTTAACGTTACTGAGTTCTCTCTGATGCGTTATCGTTTCTGTAGCAACAGTAACATTATATTGATAATGCTGATGTTTTCTGCATGGAAACATTTATTTAACGTTTACTGAAGGAGACTCGAGTGTCAGACGGGGCTGAAGCTCTCACCCAGTTTTCTGACATCTTCAGGATGGATGAGTTTCTTATTAATTTCAGAGAGATTAAAAACGCGAGCCTGGTGAAGGAACGACTGTTTATCGCTGCTATAACCTAAGATATAGAAATATCATATAAACAAAGATTTATTTAATTGGATCTGTTCCATCTTACGACGATCCCAGTCCAGTGAAATAAAGTCCTTAGAAACACGTTTTTGTAAAGCCGATACTTTTCAGTCCTCTTTTAAATCGCGGTGCTAAACTCCGGAACCTCGTATGCTAATTAGCTCCACCTAGTAATTTCCTTAGTTTAAAGTCTTTCAAGGTTTTTGTTACTAATGTGTACAAGGATCGGTTAATTAATGTGTTTAATACTGACAGGCCTTTCTTGTGGAGCCTCGGTCATGACTGTGGTTGCCATTGGCAACAACAGATTTTACTTGTGTTTTTCTTTTGCCGAAGACCTTTGAGATGTTTTTGAGAAGTTTGAGTAGGGAGGGGCCGTGACTGGGACTCTCGGTCCTGTTTGCAACGACCCTTGTGGACCTTCCTTTTTTTTTTTTGTGTATGTGTGTGTGTGTGTGTGTGTGTGTGTGTGTGTGTGTGTGTGGTTTTGTTTCATTTGCATATCTTGTAAATTAATAATAATAATAATAATAATAATAATATCAGAGTTTCCACAAATATGGCTCTTGACCTGATATCCTGATATAAAAGCTGAATATACATCCTCTACTAATGTTAAAAATCCTAAATACTAATTGTTAACCTTTTAATAATAAATATAAAAGCTAAGCAAATTTCTGAAGTCAAATTTAAAATCTGAGCAATACTATGATGCCAATAGAGGAAAAATTATCCGAGACAAAGTGAAGGAATTAAATGATATAATTACCTAATTAATAAACAAAAATTGTAAATGCAACAGCAAGAGTATAAATTTGGAGTTTTGTTGTTTGAAGGCCAATAAAGCTGTTAAAAAAAAAAAAGAAGCGAGAGCAGGGACTAACTTGTATCTCAGAACACTGAAAGCTAGATGGCCTTTCGATTTCATAAAATCAGTGAAATTTAGTTCCCTCTGTATGTTGTCATTGTGATGCATGTTATTTCCCAGTTGGGAGGTCCGTATGGTGAAACACCGTGACCGAGGTCTTGAAAGTACTGAGCGAGGCTCTCTGGGCCGAGGTCAGTATTCAAGGCCGAGGTCACGGTATTTCACCATACGGACCGACCTTAAGCTGGTAAATAATATATTTATTTTTTTCTTTACCAAATTCTAACAGGAAACGAGAGCGCCCGAAAGGGAAAACCGAACCGAGCCGCCATTTTGAATCCTCATTCACGGCTGGAATGCAAATTGCTTCCTCCTCGGTATACAAGTGCACTTCCATGGCAGGAAAAAAAAAAACTACATTTTGCCGCCTATGTCGTCCCCTATTTATACAAATAGGAGTCATTCAGGATTCAGCCGTGTTTTTGCTCGGCGTTAGCAACAGTTAGAGTTTTTTAGCTTTCTCCTGAAATGTTTTCTTTTATTTCTTCTTCCTCAGGGTAGTAAAACTCGCTTTCGCTGTGAACACTGTCGTTATCGCTATCCATGCTGTAAAATTAATGCTATTCTCCTGAGAAATGCTGGCAAAAATTTATAAGATTTTTGATAATCTTATAAATAAATCTTATAAAAAAGATAAATGTTGACAAAAAATTCTACTATGTTTGTTGTTGTAAACGAGCGAGTCACCTGATACGGACCCGCTCGCCAGCCAATCAGAGCGCAGGATTTGATGGAAACCGCACCGCGAAAAAAATATGTTTATTTCTGTAATATCTCACAAAATATCAGGCCATTCTGTGGCTGGGAAGTTATTTAATTTGAGGGGATTAAAGCAAATAATGTGCATGAAATCGCTCGCTTCGCGCAGTCAAGCAGACAGAGGAAGTCCGTGTGCGCATGCGCAGGTTTCCCTTTGAGCGTGCACTGACAGTTCCATCATTCTGCCGCTAAACGAACAGCTGATCACACCGAGGTGCTCGCTGAGCGCCGATATTTATTAGTTTAGTCCTGGGTTTCCTTTCCTTCGTATAGAACATAACGTCTTTTCTTCTCGCTTTCTTTCCGTTACTGTAGTCACTCTTTCACGTTTCATTCGCACACTCACGCCCTCCATTTTTCTCTCCTGTTTCAAATTTGTATCCCACAATGCCTTGCGCGAACGGGGAAAGCCCACCACGTGATGTGATGCATGATGTACCGTAGTATCTTGTATTGGGTCATGGTGAAGCAGGAAAAAATAGCTGAGAATTTAGAGCCACGTGGAAATAAATTCATTAATTGTTCTGTTAATAAAATTGGAAGTCTGTGATTTGAATCCAGTAGCTTTCGGTCACTAAACAAAAATAATCAGGTGTCGGGGAAAATTCTTTTCATGACCTACACGTGAAAAATCTGAAAGGCAGTCTAGCTTTAAATGTAACTATAAACTGATAAAAAGCGACTATGATAAATAAAGAATCGTAAGGCAAGTTGCTGTGGTGTAAGAGCAACAGAACATTTTCGAGCATGCTGTTAGTTATACAGAAAAAAAAAAAAATTAACTTCATCACTGATTATTTCCAAATAACATGACATCCTGAAGAGTTTTTATTTGTTCCGCATCGCTCACGGCTTTCGAAGAGTTAATATGTGTGTATAAATGTTTAGATAAAACCCTGACACACACTGTCGCAGCATTCCCGCTGGAGGAAGCACTAAAAACGCGGAGCAATAAGCAGTGTGTGTGGAAAGGCAGCGTAGGCAGACAGAGCGACTGATCTTCCATTAATTCCAGCCCTTTTGTGTATATAAGTAATGACATCACCCAGAGGTCACGGCGAGGGAATTGGCTCCTCTGTAGTGCACTCCCATTTAACCTCTTTCTAGCCGCTAAGCCGATGCTTTTGCTGCCGTATTGATTTCCAATTCCAGAGCAGCGCCGTGATCAGTGCCCTTTTACGTGCCGATAGCACTGGCCTTGCTCGACAGCACTTTCTGTGCGGAGCCAAATTTTCAGCCCTGTTAAACCAAAACGCTTTTTTTCATATTCTGCAGTGTGTTTCTCAGCACACGGATTGTAAAAGAGTGAAAAGACAGGGATGCGGAGAGAGGGGAAAAAAAATCAATACGTGGGCCTGTTGGCTTTTTAACTCCAGCCAGGAAAAATTAGCATTTTAGTTTTCCGTGTTGCTGAAAGGTGTACTAGAAGGAGGGGGCCGAAATTAAAAAAAAACAAAAAAACAAAACACTAAGCAGGGAAGAAATCCGAATCCTAAAATACTAAAAGAAACCAAAATGGGAGGTTCTGATCTGCTTAAACGTCCAAATAAGAGAATTGCGCATCTGTGACCTTATTTAAGCCTCGGCGAATACTAACGGCGAATTGGATTTTCAAAATCATCTCAGTGTCATATGTTCCTTTCAACTACAGTAAATTGAAGCCTAAAGCGTGACAGAGGGCCTGGTTAGTGTGTATTAGCAGAGATCTGGACCTCTGCTCACCCGTGAGTGATTGAAAATGAGGGTTAATACAAGACTGACTGAGCCCATGATTTAGCCTTTGAGAGGAAAAGACTCCAGCTTAGGGACGCAAATCTCATTAGCCAACTCTCTCTCTCTCTCTCTCTCTCTCTCTCACGCACGCACTCATCGCATTTGTTTTATAAGGCTTCTGTCGTTTTGTAAAAGGTCAGATTTGCGCTAGTGGACGGTTGTGGCTTTGGAGAACTTGTTGATCTGTGGCTCTGGAGTGAGATGATTTAGGAAGATCACAAGGAATGTGGGGAAGGGAACAGTCATGAGGAAAGGTTAAGGACGGGTTTGTACTCTTTATTAGACCTTCATGCTGTTATTTTGATGCAAGTGGCCACAAAAATGATCGCGAGTCAAGGCACCCACAAAAATTCCAATACAATATCCCCAATATTTTATCGGATACTAAACACAATGTGAAAGCTCGTCTTTTACACTTCTGCACAGTTCTCGGCTGCTTTCTATCTTTTTTATCTTTCTAAAGTTTTTTCTGACGAAACTACGTCATGTGATTTGGCTGCGGGGGCGTGTCCGTCAGGTTTATTGAAAAATGTAATCTTTAGTAAATCCATCTCTTCATTTTAATTTATAATGTGTTTCTATTTTGGGAAGAGAACCAACTCAGAAAATATCACAAGGGGGTGTAAACAAAAATGACTGTGGGAGGAGTTCAGAGTGTCCTGACAAGTTCATGGTGTCCTCTGAAGTCGGTGGGATTGATCTGGTGCCCTAACAATTGGAAGGGACTGACAGAGCGTCCTCACAAGTGTGTGTTGGGGGTCGATCAAGCGTCCTCACAAGTGTGTGTGTGTGTGTGTGTGTGGGGGGGGGGGGGGTCGATCAAGCGTCCTCACAAGTGTGTGTGTGTGTGTGTTTTCAAGCGTCCTCACAAGTGTGTGTGTGTTTTCAAGCGTCCTCACAAGTGTGTGTGTGTGTGTGTGTGTGTGTGTGTGTTTTCAAGCGTCCTCACAAGTGTGTGTGTGTGTGTGTGTGTGGGAGTGTCGATCAAGCGTCCTCACAAGTGTGTTTGTGTGCACGCGCGGGGGTGGGGGTGGGGGTTGATCAAGCATCCTCACAAGTGCGCGTGCGTGTGTGTGTGTGTGTGTGTCTGTGTGTGTGTATGGGAGGGGTGTTGAGGGTCGATCGAGCGTCCTCACAAGTGTGTGTGTGTAGTGGTTTCAATCGAGTGTCTTCACAAGTGTGTGTGTGTGGGGGGTGGGTTTGGTCGAGCATCCTCACGTGTGCGTGTGTGTGTGTGGTGGTTTTGATTGAATGGCTTCACAAGTGGGCGGATCGATCGAGCGTCCTCACAAGTGTGTGTGGGCGGGGTGAGTTCGGTCGAGCGTCCTCACAAGTGTGCGCGTGTGTGTGTGTGTGTGTATGTGTTGTGAGGTCAATCAAGCGTCCTCACAAGCGCGCGTGCGTGTGTGTGTGTTGTGAGGTCGATCAAGCGTCCTCACAAGCGCGCGTGTGTGTGTGTGTGTGTTGGGGGGAGTCAATGGAGCATCCTCACAAGTGTGTGTGGGTTTCGATCGAGTGCCCTCACAAGTAGGCCGGATTGATTGAGTGCCCTCACAAGTGGGTGGGACTGATCGAGCATTCTCAGAAGTTGGCAGAATGTATCGCGTGTCCTCACAATTGGTGGGATTGATCGATCAGACATGCCTAGTCAAACATTTGGGATAGATCACAAGTGTCCTCAGAAGTGGATGCGATTATTCAAGAACGTCCTTGGAATTTGGTGGGATTAGAACTCCAGAAATCTGAACTGAGAGACTAATTAACGCCTGTATTCTGACAAACCCCGCCTCCTGTGAAAGGACTAGCTGATGGTTCTGACTAGGGCTGTCCAAGTTAACGCGACAATAACGCGTTAATGCAAATTCCTTTAATCACCAGTTAACTACGGATGATAATTCGATGAACTGCAATTAAATATTTTAATCGATTGACAGCCCTCATTCTTACACACGTGAAAAACAAATAAACCTCACAAGTTTGTCTCTGATGCTTCCTCACTTCTGCATTTTCTGTTTTGTCGCTACAATGACGTGAAAATGTCTTAAAATATTCGATTCATCACAGAATCATCTTCCAGACAGGACTCCTGGTTATTTATCTTAAAATAATAATAATAGTCTTTTAACGTAATATTCTAAAACTAAAGCAGGTTTTAAAAAAAAAATAAATAGCACTCATCTGATAAACGGACATGCGAATACAGATCACTGTACTTTTTTTTTTTTTTCTTCCTGAACAACACACCTGACATCACCTGGATATAACTGACTCACAGCGTTGATCGACTGGATCAATTCCCTTTTGAACGTCTCTGCATTAAACTACTTTGTGTGTCGTAAAGGAAATCCATCCCTTTCAAACATCCACAAATGAAAAATCACCAAAAAGAAAAAATATTTAAAAAAAAAAAAAAACTGATAAAGACAACCTGCTGAAATCTTTTGAACTTTCTGAAAGGTCACTGATGTCGTTTCCAGACTGGCTTGGCGTGTAGATTCGGGATCTCTGGATGAATGTATATCATTTAGCGTTACGTGAGCAAGCAGAGCTGAAACGATGGACTGTCAGATTACGCATCCACCATTTAAAAGAATCTTAAAGCCTGTCATCACCAATGACAAATTGCAGCAGAGGGCAGGGGGGGACATGCTGGCAGCTTCTTACGGGCCCCCCGAGAGAGCGCCGACGAGTCCAGACCCTTTTACAGCGAGCCATGTCAGCATTCTCTCAAATCCATATCTTAGCATCGCTCGTGCTCGCCGGTCCCATCCATCAACAAGCTTGACGGTAACATTCACACACAGCAGCTGACGTACCACATCGTGTAAAGTCGCTAACTCCGAGTTGAAGATCGAGGCGTGAGATATTTTATATACAGTATAACCCCCCCCAGTTCCAGGGCTGAATGACAACAGAAACAAACCTTCAAACTACTTCTATCCAGAGGCCACATAAATAATACACACTGCAGCGTTTATTACATTAGCTAGCTGAAACGAAATCTCTTATACGCGTTCAGTTGTTCAGAAGCGGTTGCGAGTTAAATTCATTAACACGGAGTAAGGAAAAGGAATGAAATCTGGTGGAGGGAGGAGACGACCGTACAGGCGAAAGCCTTATAACCCCCCAATCAAAGTCGAGGGTAACAGTCATTGAGGTGGATAATTGTTTTAGTATAAATACACCATATATATATATATATATATATATATATATATATATATATATATATATATCCGGGTCCGTCTCAGAAACTGCTCTCTCATTTGGGACATTATGATCAAAAAAATATATTTTCTAATTTTCCTTTTTTTTTTTTTGCATTTACCTAACACTCAATGTTTCTTTCGTCATGTTTAATAAGAATAAAGATAGTATCTTGCTTTATCTGGCCTCCACTGTGGACATTTTTTTAAAATTACAATTCAAATGCTTTTGTAAAATTGATTTCCATAAAAACATCATGAAGAATTAAAGCCCCTCCTTCACAGATGAGTGAAAATATTGAATAAATTTCCTCTTTTTGATTGCTTGGGTTAAAAACACCAAGTTATGATGACTGAATTGATTATTCACTTAAATATGAATAATATGATACAGTTTGGGTATTTGATATGGCGAAATAGGACACAATGGAAAAATCAAGAACACACCGGAAAGATGAGAATAACGGCGGTGGTAAAAGAACAGCTGAAGGTCGTGCGGGTCTCTGCTGCGGCGCGCGAGCAACGGGACATCACTACCGCACCGGACGGAGTGTGAGGCGGGGACGGGACAAAATGACTGGCCGTAGATTCGATCAAAAGTTCGATCTAAATTGACCATGGTTGCAAAATACTGGCCAAAAATACACAAACACTACGAAATATGAAAGTAAGATGAAAAAGAAACATTCTGTTGCCTTATACTGCAAGACTAAAACAAAATAAAACTGTCAAAACTCACCTTTTCAGCGATAACGTCCGAACAGATCACCCGCGTAACAGAAAGACCGCAAATGGAAGCACGATCAACTTCTAACTGTTGGAGTGGAAAATTCCATTCTACACATGCACATTGTTAACGTGTGTCCTTCCCCGCACACAAATAACACGCTACGGTAAAAAATAGACCACAACTCATTTTATAGCTCAGAAATTCATACAAGACCAGCTACCATTGTAACATATTCTGTAAGAAACATATTCTATACCTAACTTTCAGCTTTCGTTTTAAAAAACAAAATCGCCGATTTATAACTAAATGTTTATATGGTGTAGTGATTTTAAGTTCCTACTTTTGGTGAGGTCGTGACCTCGACCCTGAGGCTTTCCGTTTAGATCAAAACACACGATCGTATTGGTTTTGGGTTTGCAGAAAACGGAGTTACGACGGTGATGAAATATTTTGCATGATGTTTTATTGCGGTTATGATTATTCTGTGAGCGCACCAATCCTTAGGTGTATAAAGTTACAACTTAAAATACAATTAGTGATAATTGTAGACTTTTCAGTGGACTACAACCTTTTTAAGGGAATGCGATGTAGTCGACCGTTTATCATGTCCCAGATCGAGCCGCCATTTTTCCACAAATTTGCAGAATTTTTGCCAAATTCTGAATATTCACATCAAAGATTTAGTTTTATCTGTATTATTTCTTTCATCATTTTATTTCAAATTAAAACCAACATCACCATTCAAAACCGTATAGTTTATTGACTGTGAGTATATTTAGGTAGGGTACCCCTACAGTACGAGACCGACTAGTGGCTTAGTGGTAGCGTGTCCGCCTCTCGATCAGGAGATCGTGAGTTCTATTCACGGTCGGGTCATACCAAAGACCATCATAAAAAATGGTACCTACTGCCATCTGGCAAGGCACGCTGCAATACAGATGTGCATGGGGAGTTAAACTCTCGTGGTTACCAGAGGACACGCCCCCCACTGTACCCCTAGCTATGTAATAGGCGAGAGGCCGAGGGCTATGGAAACGGAGATTGGCGCCGCCCGATGCGCCATATACAGGTTGGGCCTGGTTAGTACTTGAGTGGGAGACTGCCTAGGAATACCAGGTACTGTAAGGTGTGGGAAGGACTTTAACTTTTTTTTTTGACCCCTACAGTACCCAGTTGTGTGTTTAAATTATTTATTTCAAACTTTAAAAGCTGGATGTAACTTTGTGGCGCAGACTCGCGTCACTGATCTACGCCGAGTCACATAAAATACTTTGTTTTGAAATCGATAAAATAAATCCCAACCCCAGCTTCCCTTTGAATAGTTTTAGACCAAACTTTGGAGCATCTTTAGTGCTTTTATTTTCCGAACATAATTTTCTTTCATCTTTTGTAATTCTTCCTCACTTACGGTGACGAAGCGATCGGACGCCGTTTTTCCGAGTCACTCGAAGTGATTATCGAGAAACAGTCCAAATTTCTTGACCAATCAGAATCAGAGCGCATGATTTTCTATAATCACCTGCGTATTTATTGTCGTGGAAAAATGACAAACAGCAGTCTTGTCCTTTTGCAAGACAAAGGAGGTTTATTGCAGAAAAGTGATGAGAGTTCAGCACACCACTCACACCGTCCCTTTGTTCGCAAATCTCTATACACTCTTTACTAGATAAAAAGGAGTCATTACATCTTTTGCATTACATCATTGCAATTACATGCCCTGATCATGCGCCGGGAGCGTGATCAGGTCTAAAGCTGATTGGATCTTGTCTAATCGCTGCCTCGTACGCACAACTGCTACACACGTAAGGAACATGATAAGATGAAAAACGTTTCAGTGCAGAATGTTCTGCCGTTAGTCCTTGAAGAGGCAACACTCAGAGAAAAGGAAAATTACAAAAAACAGTATGACACTAAAATTTACTCTACATTATACTAAGTGCCATTAATGTAATGTAATTTAAATATGCAGGTGATTAGCGAAAATTGCGTGCTGATTCTGATCGGTCGAGAAATTCAGACTATTTCTCGATGATCACGTCGAGCGACTCGGCAAAACGGCGGCCGATCGCTTCGTCATTCTTCGTAAGTGAGGAAGAATTACAGATGAAAGAAACCGCTGTTCCCAAAATAAAAGCACTAAAGATGTTCCGAAGTTTGGTCTAAAGCTATTCAAAAGGAAGGTGGAATTGTGGTTTATTTTATCGATTTCAAAACAAAGTATTTGACGTGACCCGGCGTAGATCAGTGACGCGAGTCTGCGCCGCAAAGTTATTAGCTCATCCGGCCGACAGGTGATGAGTTCATCACATCGTGTGTTGTGTTGTCCGCCGTCGTCCACATTTCAGGAAAATCGCTTCTTCTCTCTCATTTTTATTCTTTAAATAAAGTTTTTTAAAAAGTGTGAAGTTGGGGGCGCCGTGGATAAGGCGCCATACCATAAATCCGGGGACCCGGGTTCGATTCCAGCCTGAGGTCATTTCCCTCCCCGTCTCTCTCTCCCGCTCGTTTCCTGTCTCTACACTCTCCTATCCAATAATAAAGGTGAAAAAAAGTGAAGTTTATTGTACATTATTGAAGTTTTGTAATTGTGTAGAACAATGAAAAAAGGCATGTATAGTTTAATGATAAATTGTGATAACCTCAATTGCCTTTTTGTACTACTGTGAATGCCACTGTTCAGCAAAAAGAGAAATCTATGTTGGCAGAATGAGGAATTGAAAATTGACTTAATTAAGAATTCTTAATAAAGATAACAGTGTTATAGTTTGGATTATCATGGGCACATTGTTGGCAAAACATAAAATTCTTAATGGCTTCCAGTAAGCTACAGAATTGACTTTAAAGCATTGCTGCTGGTGTACAAATCTCTAAATGGTACAGGGCCCAATTACCTCTCTGATATGTTGCAGCGGCCTAACCCAATCAGATCTACCAGATCGCAACAGAAAAATTTACTATTAAAACCAGTTGTTAAAACAAAGTGTGGTGAAGCAGCTTTTAGCTACTATGCAGTACAGCTATGGAACCAACTGCCAGAGGACATCAAAAATGCTCCTGCTGTTGGCAGCTTCAAATCTAGGTTAAAGACCAAGCTGTTCTCAGATGCTTTCTGTTAAATAATTAATATTGTCTTCTTTACATTTTTTATAATCTTTAATTTCTCTGCATGTTTTAAATTTACTTTAACTTTATTCTATTTTATTCTTTATTCTATTCTGCTGGTTTCTTTTTTCTCCTCCTATTTGTACTACTTCATTTTATTATTTTATTTCTACTATTGTTTCTTATTATTTTCTTTTAATTAATTGTTTTAGAATAAAAATAAAATTATTTTATGTAATTTTATTTCTCTATTGTTGACTGTTTTTACTTCTGTAAAGCACACTGAACTGCCATTGTGTATGAAATGTGCTATATAAATAAACTTGCCTTGCCTTAATCCAGACGGTTGCCTTGAAATTTCAAGTATTCTCAACTATTCTTTGTTTACAGTGTATATAGTGTATATAGCTTGCAACATTTATTGCACAAAGTGGCCCACTTTGTTCCTTCTGGACTAGACGGAGTGAACTACACCATCATTCACGGTCTCGGTTCTAATTGTTCGGCTTTAAGGTGAAACTCCTTCCTCAAGAGTCCAAAAAGAAAAGTTTCTTCTTATAGCGTGACGATTTCGGCTGTCATAATAACAAGAAAATATCTCATTACAGCGTGAAAACATTTCAACATAATAAACTTCACGCTATAACGTTATCCTGATCCTTTTTTTTTTTCTTTCCCTTTTCCTGGCATGGCAGCAACACGCCTTTATAACCACCACTGCTAATTAACTCCTCCAAACAACACAGAAACTTTAGCTGAAAGATTCTCATAATGTCCCTCATGTACATATATCTTTATGAAAAACTCTCGACGCTTGGAACACAACACAAGATGCTGTGCAGATATGTTTTTCAGTTCTCCAAGGTACGCAGGCCTTCGAAGGTACCGCAGTGGTCCTCAAGGCCCAATTATGCAACGTAAAAATAACAAAACAATGTTTTAAAGGGACACTAAATCCTCTAGGTTGTCTAATAAAGGATGTAAACCACCCCTCTTGAGGGAACCACCCCAGTGACACGCCAGTGTTTGTATCTTGAGAACTACAGCGTACTATTTTTATTTATTCTCAGAGTTAAATCAAGAAACCTGATTTCTTGTAAGAAAAACAGTCATTTCTATTTCTCTGAAAATGACGAGTTGCTGTTGCTTCTTTCCTATTATTTTGTTTTCCATGATCGAGTTTAGTCCAAAGCCAAATCCCACCAGACTCAAAATGCCCAAATAGTGCTGATCGTCATTTCTTCTGTGATTATATTACATGTGCAGAGAAGACAGAGGAGAACAGTTGTGTGGGCTCGTCTGGGACCCAAAGCTCCATCCTCCTCCACATGCACGCAAATCCAACTTGCGTGTTGACCGTTACGCTGAAACCGATCCCCAGAATGGCCGTCCTGTCCCGCGAGTCCACCTCTTCGTTAAAAACTCGGTAATAACATATCCGCGGAGATGATTGTAAAATGTGCTGGAACGAGTTGCGACAGAACAAGGCCAAGTATCTGCTTAATGGGAAAGAGTATCAAAAGAGATGGTTATCACTTAACCACAAAATTCGCCCGCTTTGAGGAGACTTGGGCAAAATAATTAACCTAATCTATTTTCGCCGAGTCCCCCTGACATATTAGCCGGAGAAATGGGTACATGATATTGTAATTATGAGATCATGGAGAGATTAAGGATATGAGTAATTATACCTTTATGGGGCAAATGTGGTTAATCAACATGGCGCTCAGGTTGGGATTTTAACACGCTTGCAGGCAAAAAGGCAAAGTCAATAATCTGGAAATGAAAGACATTGTGTGTGTGTGTAAATTGGACAGACAGTCCTGCACACGGACATGATGTGGTGAAGCGGTGCTTGTGCCGCACTCAGACACCGCCTCTGTAAGTGTGCTTAACCAGTGGAAGAGAGGTGAAGGGGAAATGAGCTTCCTCATTCACTACGACAACACACAAGCTTTTAATCAAACTGGAATAACCTGAGGTTCACTGGGCAACAAATCTCATTTACCTTAAAATTACATTACACACTGGTGCGCGTGTGTGTGTGTGTGCATGCGCCGACTGCCCAAATCGCAGTATACGCTGCGGAAACCTACTTGTATGCAGACGACAATATTCTGCGGCGCAGAAATGATCGATATATTAACAAACATGCTGAACTCAAGAAATGGTGTGACAGGAATCTACTGGTTCCACACCCAGACAAGTGCAAGGCAACGATCATGCAACAGAAACCATTCAAGCTCCGCGTCCTGGGAACAATATCAAAGTGGACAACCTCAGAACGACCGACTCCTTGGAGTTCAAGTGGACAATACGATGTCCTGGTCAGATCAGATCATGCTGCGAATGTAGCGAAGTCCTTTGTGTCTAAATTAAAGGGGAACTGAAGAGAAGTACCGTATTTTCTGGACTATAGAGCGCACCTGTATATAAGCCGCATCCGCTCTATTTTTAAAAAAAAAATTAAAAAAAAGATATACAAGCCGCACCGGGCTATAAGCCGCAGATATCTATGTTGAAAAATTAGATATTTACTGCATGTACAGAACGATTTTGTACTGTAAATGTACATGTATGTACCTGAACATATTCTTTCCGAACAGTGCCTTTTAACACGGCAGCAACTTTGCTGATTAAAACGGAACAGAACCAAGAGAAAATAACCGGTATTTATTTACCTTCATTTCTCCTGTGTTTGAAACCACAAGTCACTTTAATCATCTTCGCTGGATTTGAAAATAATTACCAGTTAGTAATTTGTCGTGCGTGTTCTATCTGCTAAAGATCTGCTAATTCTTCTTTGCATTGATTTTTCGTCTATCTTATTTTTGATTCTACTTCCGGTTAGAGCGCCCCTAGCGGTGGAAGAAAAATCCACAGAATAGCCGCACCTTTGTATAAGCCGCATGGTTCAAAACCTAGGAAAAAAGTAGCGGCTTATAGTCCAGAAAATACGGTATTTTATTAACACAATTCTATTTCTCATGTTATTAAATATCGTAATGCATGTTTGATCGCTATTTTGTCGCTGCTATAGCAAGTTATGAGTGTTTGAAATACGCTCTGTCCGTATGTCAAAGCAGTGGCCGTAAACGAGATTCGTTGAGACCTGTGCGAGACATCGTAGGACGGAAGTAAAACGTACAGCGGAAATCAAACCGTGTCCGAAATCGCTCACTCGTTCGCTGCTCCCTATATAGGGAATTACTATATAGAGGACTACATAGTGAGCTCATTGGTAAAACAAACAAAAAAAACGCTTTCAGACACTAGTCCGTCGCGCTGGTATTTACGTCATTGCTGTCGCACAATTAAAACGTGCCAGATCAGTCGGCTGGTGGGTTTCAAAATAATAAACGCATGCGTGTGTTTTTGTGATAAATCCATATTATACTGAGCGCATTTCACACATTAATCAATACAAAGTACCTGCAGCTTTCAGTTCTTTTTTTTTTAAATCAAGGCTGAATACTTTCTTTCTTCTTTGCTGCTGCCTTTTATTAAATCACGTTTGAGACTTTTAATTTGATTTCTTTCAGCGCGACCGCAATGCATGATGGGATATACTGCTTTGGTTAGTTACCATCGTTGTACACTACTTTTCGTGATGCATTGTGGGATACTTTGAGTGCACTATATAGGGTGCAAATAATCCTCACTAAGGTTTCGGACAGCAATACAAAATGGCGTCCTCGCTATATAGTGAGCGATTTCAGACACAGGGGTTGTCAAAAAACGCGCGCGCCCTCTTTCGAATGCTGACGTAATCAAGCCGGAAGTTTTGTTTGTTTTGATAGCAATCAGGAAAGTTTGAAAAAAGTCGGCAGTAATCGTCATTTAAACTCGTTTTTGTGCAATACTTCGTTTGGAAAACAGTTTTCAAAATGGCGGCACTGACACCTGGCTGACACTTCTTCACATTTCAAAGTCTCGCACAAGTCTCGTGAAGATCGCGCGGATAAGCGACGCCTGCCGTGGACCAAACGAACTAAATTCAACACGGCTAAAAACCGAATAGGCCGATAAGTATAATATTTAACTGCAATTAGTTCCCGATAGGAGTCACGATATAAGGTTACTAAAACCGAAAACGTCAATGAATAACACGTTAATTAAGAAATAAAGCAAGTTTAAAAATGACTTCAGTTCCCCTTTAAGTTTACTCCGACGGATGGTGTTTCTTCCCTGGGAGCAGACGGACGACTTCGACACGAAGGTTGTAGTGCCATCAGTTACCGTACGCATGGTCTAATAGTTTGGGGATTGTGCAACAAGACGCACTTAAGCAACCTGGAAAAACTCCATGCAAGGGCCGGGCGTATTCAGGCTTGTAGTGCTCGAGTCCGACTCGTGCCCTAATTTTAAGGACTCGTGACTTGACTTGGACTTGAGCACTGATGACTCGGACTCGTAAATTAGCTGCATTCGGACTCGTAAATTGGAGACGAGGACTCGGAATTTTTCTTTATTTTTTTGTAACATGCCATAATAATTTAACATAAGATTTCTTCATGAACTTTTATACTAATTTTGTGCAAGAGAATGCACATTCAGCTGTTCATACATCATGTTCAGGAACAAACAAACGTTAATAACGCTAAAATGCCTGGCGAGACGCCCCAGGATTGTCCGCTTTGCTTCTACAGACTTCTTGTGCAGTGGGAAAAAATGCACTGTTGTGTGTTCCATATGTAGAAGAACTATCGAGGAGACGACGGGGACGACCTCGAACTTCAATCATTTGGCGAGACTCCACCCAGAGAAGGAAGTGACACTATGTTCATTGCCCTGTTGATAGTGGGCGGGGCTTGCTGAGCGATGAACTAGCTATTTATCTGTAGCCTGTTAACTAAAATGGGGCAGTCGCGCAGTAACGTTAGTCCAACACAGTAGCAGAGACGCTTTCACATAAAGGCAGCAACAGGCACCGTCAAATCATACGGGTGGGGTCTTGTTCTCGGACTCGACTCGAAACTTTCTGTAATGACTCGGATTTGAACACTGGGGACTCGAGACTGGACTCAGACTCGAGGTTTAGTGACTCGACTACAGCACTGGGCGAACTGTACGGTATATGGACTGTCATGGGACACGAGTGCTGAAGAAGTTTTAGTGTGAAGACAATGTACAAGGTACAATGAACGGAGTTCGTCGTCGAATGCATAAACGGTTAAACCGTTACAGAATTGTTCCAAGTCCAGAAACGAACTCTACTCGGAACTCCATACGATACAGAGGAGCGATAGTGTCGAGCAGTCTATCTTACAAGAAATTAACGGCCAATAACTTAAACAAATTCAAGCGTTTTAGCGAAATTTGACATGTTTATTATTTTTATTTTTGCTTTTATTACGACATATTTTTTTTAGCTACATTTGACATTCGCAGAATGAACTTTGATCCTGTCGTAGCCGTAACTAAACAAAGACAACAGATAATCAATCAACGGATTATAAGGTTTTTTTTTTTTTTTTAAAGATTGTGTATATTTTTTAGTCTTTTGTATTTGTAATTATTTGTATCTGTACATGCCCGACCCCACCAGCTCTGCTGATCACCTCGTCGTGTTTAAATAAAGTCATTCATCCTTCACTTCACGACCAAGTGGAGCCTTCGCTGACAGTGAATTAACTCTTTGACGTCCCTTCTCGCAGCGAGTACACGTGTTAAAACATGAGCCTACTCGAACCCATTCGTGATATCCGGGCCGTGGGAGCTGTCTCGCTGACGAGCTTTAAGTTTGTTTTTATGTATTTTAATCAGTGCAGCTGGAGACTGCGAACCTGTCACCAGTACGTACAATCGTACAACACACGCAGGGTCCATCCGGCAGCAGTAAAGTGGGGGGAAGAAAAAAAAAAAAAAAGCACAATCTCCTAAAGACTCCAGCCATTACAGCAGCTGCTCCCATCGGACCCGTGCTCACTCATGCGGATGGATTAGCTGTGCTAAAGTGGCTGACAGATACACAGATCTCACCACCATGGTGTGTACGTTGTTGTATGTCTTTGTAATTTATGCGAGTCTCTGAACTCATCCTCCGTCCTTTTTTTCTTCTTTTTTTAACCAGCCTTTAATCTTCGTTGCAAGGCTAATCTTTCTTGCATTATCTATCTTCAAGGTGTGACCGACCGCGTAGCTACGAGACCTATTACAATTACACACTCGTGTTCTGGCGCGTCTCGGGCAGGCGGAATGAACGAAGCGTGTCACCAGAAACAGTGGGAGAGCGCCAGATTGCAGCCATCTTGAATCATGTCTTGGCAGGGAGGTGGAGGAAAAGTGATGCAAGAGAATAGAATAGAGCAGCGGTGATTATTGAACTGCGCTGAGCTCTCCGGCTGCGCTACGATCGCTGCTCGAGATAACGCTGCGTGCTCAGATGCAGCCTGTCTTATTCAGACTTGAAAGTGAATCGCAGAGTTTGGTTGCGCTTCGGGGGGAAATGTGTGTCGATTTAAGGATCGCGGATCAAAACTACGAGCGAGAAGCTGCATCGAGACAAACGTGTCATTTCACAGTGCTAACAAAGACAGCAGCGTCCCGGTGTAGCCAGTTAGCCTGGTGTTAGCTGCTCCTAGAGGAGATTCGTCAAAATCGTGTGGAGGGGAATATGGTCGAGCCTCAAAAAGCGTCCGTCGGTTGCGTTCAGGGAGGCGTGAAACGTCTTTAGACACCTGAAGGAGTATCGTTAAAGGACGGTGGGGGCGCACAGAACAAGGCGTGGACTCTCTCTCTGACGCATTGCTTGCACGATGCAACACACACTCAGGAGTAAATATTCATTCACTAATAGTGGAGCTTGGATGTCCTTAATACACACCGAAGGTGTATTATCACTCCGAACGGCCTTATCTCCGAGAGCCAGACAGACAGATGGTTAAAGGCCTCTCTCTCTCTCTCTCTCTCTCTCCCCTCAACAACTCCAAGGATCAACCAGCGCAGCATCTTTGAAAACGCTGCTATTCAAAGTCCTCTTTCATAGCGGAGAGCAGGAGAGCGCGGAGGAGACTTACAGGAGTGATGGGAAGGAAAAAAACATGACGCTTTACAAGTGGGGAAAGCACACGGCGAGAGAAACAGATCATGCGTAACACGAAGACACGCACACACTTGTGCAGCAAGTGCAAAGTTGCAGAAGTTGTATATTCACCAGCTGCAGATTCTACGGATTAGATTCATCAGATCCGTGTGGCTAATAAACTGCTAACTTTGTACGCAACAGACGAATTAAAAAGGATTGCTTCAGATTCTCTTTCGATAACTCTGCATTGACTGGATGAATAGAAATAGAAACCAGGGATCCCAGACGTCCGCTATTTAGCGGAATTCCGCTATTTTTCTAGCCAAAGTGGTGGTGTTTTTTTTTTTTTTAAATCTCTTGTATATCCGTTAAAAATATGTTTAAGTAAAATGACCAGCAGAATACATTCTGATTTGGTTTGCTTGTTTAGCGTTGTTTATCAGCTTCGTTTGTTCTCGTTGACATTCGGGAACACTCGGAAGTTAAACTGATGTAAATACTGCGAGACTGTACGCGATAGAACGAGAAAACAATATGGCTGCGCCCGTTTGCTAGAAAATGTGTTTTAACTCCGTTCGTGCTTTTGTTTCTAATGCGTTGAACTTAATTCAATATGCAAGGCTGTGAAATTTCCGCGGATTCTGTCGCGAAAAATATCATCTTCACAAAACGTCAATTTTTGCATTAAAAATCATTGGGGGGTCTAGTCGGTTTTAATCATAGGTTTTAATCGCCTTGCACCAGACCGGCGGCCAGCTGAGCGTGGAACACGTCTTGACTGCGACTCAGGAGCAGTGTTGCCAGATTGGGCGGTTTCAAGTGCATTTTGCTGGGTTTTGAACATATTTTGGGCTGCAAGATCAGACATAGTTAAGATGCCATCAAAAAGGAAAGCTAAGGAGGTGTTTGAGAGAGATGCAAAGAGGGCTAGCAAAGAACACACAGAAGGAAAAGATGAAAAAGAACAAGTTTGCAAAACTGAAAGAGATGGTGTTAAAGAAAAGAAAATTAAAAGACTTTCATTAGATGCTGTTTGACAGACTATGAACATTTTGTAAATAGCTTTAATAGAGGAATGCAAATACTATAGAACTAATAACTAATAGCCTTACTGAAAGATGAATTGAAAGAAATAGCTGGGAGTGATGCAAAGAGGAATAGAAGGAGCCAGAAGTAAAAGAAAAGATGTAAATAATATATTAGATAAGAAACATTAGGTTTTTTTTAAACTTTTGCTCTGTAGACAAGAGACATTGTGACAGATTCTTGGAAAAAGCCAGGACATAATACAAGAATTAAGTGTAATTTGGAAGACAACAGGAATCTCTCACTTAAATATTGAGCATGATTTTTCACAAAGTCATTTTGAAAGGCCTATCAAAGTTTTCTTTTATTAACATTTCTTTAAACTGTTATTTACACTTTTTTTTTTTTACTTTTATTTTGCTTAAGAGATAAAATACATAGGCACTTATTAGATATTTCAAGGTATTCTACATGGATCTTTCATTTTAAAAGAGAAAACTGGTGATAGGTATTTTATATGGCAAAATGAAGACCAAGACTAGTCAAATATTTACTTGTTGTGATCAATTTTTTACTTGCAGGAAATGCTCAGAATACACCATATAACACCTAAAATGGCTTGGTGTCCGGCTTATGCTGGGGGGCTGTGCTCCCCAGACCCCCCCTTTTCCTCGGATTTCTTATTTACAATTTCACAGCCCTGAATATGTCGTGGAAAAAAGATATCGTCCATAAAACAGATAGCGGAACAGTGTCCGGGTTAGAAGTATATTCTTCAAAGCTACATTTTCATCTAATTTTTATAAATAACATTTTTTTTTGCCACTTATGTCATTGATTACAAAATATGGCATCAAATAGATACACATTATTGTTAAATTCTGTTGCTTTTCTATGTTAAATCTATGTAAAAAATGTGTTCTATAGCATCTTTAAATGTTAAAATCTCAACAGCTTCAGGGGTCTTGCAGCGCCCTTGACCCCTGCTGATAGTTTCTTCCATTCCTCTATTTTTTTCGATTACTGATGGGATCCCTGAGAAACATAAAAAAGTACAGCGTAAAGCGAGTCACAAGTCGTATTTTAAGACAACGTGATAATGAAATGTAAGCGAGTACGTACGCGAGGTGTACTTTAGAAACTAGCGCCGGCTAAGCTCGCGCGAAGATCTGAAGTCGGATCGCGACCGTGCGAATGACTCGCTGCGTATTTTACGAATTAAGAGAAGAGGACGAAAAGAACGAGAAGACGTGCGCAAGCTGGGTGAGACAAATCTAAACCATGTACTGATCTGGTGAAATCACGCAGCGTGGTTTTGAGTTCTGTTGCGTCTGGAAAAGACAACATGTAAAAGACTTCCGGCGCTGCTGGAAAACCGGGCCTTGGCTCCGTGTTGAAGAAGCTGGAGTCGAAGCACGGCTTTATGACTTTGGACTTGAAAAGTTAAAAAAGCATCGTGATTTGAGTTTTAAAGAAACCAGAAACCTGTGATCGTTATTGTTTAGATGTCAGACTCGTAGCCCTTCTCAAAGCAAGCCCATCTCAGGTGATCTAATTGATCCTCGAATATAAACGACTCTTTCCACACCAATTAAATCATGCTAATGAAGTTTGATCGTCAATTAGACTGCGTGAGTAATATTTCATTTGGTTAATAGATCATTTAAAGCGTAATGGTTTTAACCCCCAGCCTCCGTTTACTTCATCATTTACACAGAGGCCTGCGCTGTTCGATAAGCAACTGAACAAGCTATTATACATTATTTCAATCAAAGCAAATCCGTTTTAATTAAAAAAACACTCACTCAACCTTTAAGTCCACTTACAATCCGCAATAATAATGGAGTGGCGATTAATATGACGGCTTACAGCCACCTTCTCCGAACGCACCTGATTGGGACGCTCTCAAACGGAGCAGCTAATTGATAAAACTTCTCTAAAAGGATTTCATAGTAATTGCTTTTTCTTTTCTTTCCCTTTTTTTTATCAGGCCCGGCCAGCAAAGCTATAAATATGATCCGAGCACAATAAAAGGAACAGGGATAGCGCCCCTGAGCGTCACAGGACACAGCGAGGAGCAGACGGGTCGCTGGTTCACGTCACTGTGGTCAAGGAGATGGGCATTAGGGGAGAGAGAGAGAGAGAGAGAGAGAGAGAAGCAAAAAAAATAGAAAGTCAAAAAAACATGCAAGCAATAAAGAAAGGAAGAAAGAAAGAACGACAGAAAGGAAGCGGTATTAAAAACCAGGAGAAAGATAAAGAAAGAAACAAAAAAAGAAATTCAAAGACAAAAAACAAGCAAGAAAGACAGGAATAAATAAAGAATGGGGTATAAAACAGAGAGAAAGATAAAAACAAAAAAACAAGAAAGAAAGAAAGAAAGAAAGAAAGAAAGAAAGAAAGAAAGAAAGAAAGAAAGAAAATCAGGAAGAGAGAAAGAAATATAAAATCAGGAAGAGAGAAAGAGAAAAGAAAGAATAAAAGTGGAGAAATAAATAAATAAAAGTAGAAAAATGGAGAAAGAAAGAAAGAAAGAAAGAAAGAAAGAAAGAAAGAAAGAAAGAAAGAAAGAAAGAAAGAAAGAAATATAAAATCTGGGAGAGAGAGAGAAAAAGAATAAAAGCAGAGAAATACATAAATAAAAGTATAAAATCAGAAAGAAAGAAAGAAAGAAAGAAAGAAAGAAAGAAAGAAAGAAAGAAAGAAAGAAAGAAAGAAAGAAAGAATAAAAATGGAGAAAGAACGAAAGAAAGAAAGAAGTAAAAAACGGAGAAAGAAAGAAGGATAAAACAGGGAGAAAGAAAGAAAGAAAGAAAGAAAGAAAGAAAGAAAGAAAGAAAGAAAGAAAATCAGGAAGAGAGAAAGAATAAAAGCAGATAAATAAATAAATAAATAAAAGTAGAAAAACAGGGAGAAAGAATAAAAAAGAAAGAAAGAAAGAGAAAGAAAGAAAGAAAGAAAGAAAGAAAGAAAGAAAGAAAGAAAGAAAGAAGAGAAATATGTAAATAAATAAAAGTATAAAAACGGAGAAAGAAAGAAAGAAATATAAAATCAGGGAGAGAAAGAAAAAGAAAGAATAAAAGCAGATAAATAAATAAATAAAAGTATCAAATCAGAAAGAAAGAAAGAAAGAAAGAAAGAAAGAAAGAAAGAAAGAAAGAAAGAAAGAAAGATCAGGATGAGAGAAAGAAAGAAAGAAAGAAATATAAAATCAGGGAGAGAGAAAGAAAAAGAAAGAATAAAAGCAGGGAAATAAATAAATAAAAGTCTAAAATCAGAAAGAAAGAAAAAGAATAAAATCAGATAAATAAATAAATAAATAAAAGTATCAAATCAGAAAGAAAGAAAGAAAGAAAGAAAGAAAGAAAGAAAGAAAGAAAGAAATATAAAATCAGAGAGAGAGAAAGAAAAAGAAAGAATAAAAGCAGATAAATAAATAAATAAAAGTATAAAATCAGAACGAAAGAAAGAAAGAAAGAAAGAAAGAAAGAAAGAAAGAAAGAAAGAAAGAAAGAAAGTATAAAAACAGGGAGAAAGAAAGAAATAGTATAAAAGAAAGAAAGAAAAGAATCAGAAAGAAAGAAAAAGTAAAAAAAACAGAGAAAGAAAGAAAGAAAGAAAGAAAGAAAGAAAGAAAGAAAGAAAGAAAGAAAGAAAGAAAGGTAAAAACAGGGAGAAAGAAAGAAGGATAAAACAGGGAAAAAGAAAGAAAAGTATAAAAACAGGGAGAGAGAAAGTAAAAAATGGAGAAAGAAAGAAAGAATAAAAGCGGATAATAAATAAAAGTAGAAAAACAGGGAGAAAGAAAGTATAAAAACAAAGAACGAAAGAAAGAAAGAAATATAACATCAGGAAGAGAGAGAAAGAAAAATATAAAATCAGGGAGAGAGAAAGAAAAAGAAAGAATAAAAGCGGAGAAATAAATAAAAGTATAAAAAGAAAGAAAGAAAGAAAGAAAGAAAGAAGTTAAAAAATGGAGAAAGAAAGAAAATCAGGAAGAGAGAAAGAATAAAAGCAGATAAATAAATAAATAAATAAATAAATAAAAGTAGAAAAACAGGGAGAAAGTATAAAAAAGAAAGAAAGAAAGAAAGAAAGAAAGAAAGAAAGAAAGAAAGAAAGAAAGAAAGAAAGAAAGAAAGAAAGCAGAGAAATATGTAAATAAATAAAAGTATAAAAACAGGGAGAAAGAAAAAGTATAAAAACAAACAAAGAAAGAAAGAAATATAAAATCAGGGAGAGAAAGAAAAAGAATAAAAGCAGATAAATAAATAAATAAAAGTATAAAATCAGAAAGAAAGAAAGAAAGAAATAAATAAAGAAAGAAAGAAAGAATAAAAACGGAGAAAGAACGAAAGAAAGAAAGAAAGAAAGAAAGAAAGAAAGAAAGAAAGAAAGAAAGAAAGAAAGAAAGAAAGAAAGAAGTAAAAAACGGAGAAAGAAAGAAGGATAAAACAGGGAGAAAGAAAGAAAGAAAGAAAGAAAGAAAGAAAGAAAGAAAGAAAGAAAGAAAGAAAGAAAGAAAGAAAGAAAGAAGTTAAAAAACGGAGAAAGAAAATCAGGAAGAGAGAGAAAGAAAGAATAAAAGCAGATAAATAAATAAAAGTAGAAAAACAGGGAGAAAGTATAAAAAAGAAAGAAAGAAAGAAAGAAAGAAAGAAAGAAAGAAAGAAAGAAATATAAAATCAGAGAGAGAGAAAGAAAAAGAAAGAATAAAAGCAGATAAATAAATAAATAAAAGTATAAAATCAGAAAGAAAGAAAGAAAGAAAGAAAGAAAGAAAGAAAGAAAGAAAGAAAGAAAGTATAAAAACAGGGAGAAAGAAAGAAATAGTATAAAAGAAAGAAAGAAAAGAATCAGAAAGAAAGAAAAAGTAAAAAAAACAGAGAAAGAAAGAAAGAAAGAAAGAAAGAAAGAAAGAAAGAAAGAAAGAAAGGTAAAAACAGGGAGAAAGAAAGAAGGATAAAACAGGGAAAAAGAAAGAAAAGTATAAAAACAGGGAGAGAGAAAGTAAAAATGGAGAAAGAAAGAAAGAATAAAAGCGGATAATAAATAAAAGTAGAAAAACAGGGAGAAAGAAAGTATAAAAACAAAGAACGAAAGAAAGAAAGAAATATAACATCAGGAAGAGAGAGAAAGAAAAAGAAAGAATAAAAGCGGAGAAATAAATAAAAGTATAAAAAGAAAGAAAGAAAGAAAGAAAGAAAGAAAGAAAGAAAGAAAGAAAGAAAGAAAGAAAGAAAGAAGTTAAAAAATGGAGAAAGAAAGAAAATCAGGAAGAGAGAAAGAATAAAAGCAGATAAATAAATAAATAAATAAAAGTAGAAAAACGGAGAAAGTATAAAAAAGAAAGAAAGAAAGAAAGAAAGAAAGAAAGAAAGAAAGAAAGAAAGAAAGAAAGAAAGAAAGCAGAGAAATATGTAAATAAATAAAAGTATAAAAACAGGGAGAAAGAAAAAGTATAAAACAAACAAAGAAAGAAAGAAATATAAAATCAGGGAGAGAAAGAAAAAGAATAAAAGCAGATAAATAAATAAATAAAAGTATAAAATCAGAAAGAAAGAAAGAAAGAAATAAAGAAAGAAAGAAAGAAAGAAAGAATAAAAACGGAGAAAGAACGAAAGAAAGAAAGAAAGAAAGAAAGAAAGAAAGAAAGAAAGAAAGAAAGAAAGAAAGAAAGAAGTAAAAAACGGAGAAAGAAAGAAGGATAAAACAGGGAGAAAGAAAGAAAGAAAGAAAGAAAGAAAGAAAGAAAGAAAGAAAGAAAGAAAGAAAGAAAGAAGTTAAAAAACGGAGAAAGAAAATCAGGAAGAGAGAGAAAGAAAGAATAAAAGCAGATAAATAAATAAAAGTAGAAAAACAGGGAGAAAGTATAAAAAAGAAAGAAAGAAAGAAAGAAAGAAAGAAAGAAAGAAAGAAAGAAAGAAAGAAAGAAATATAAAATCAGAGAGAGAGAAAGAAAAAGAAAGAATAAAAGCAGATAAATAAATAAATAAAAGTATAAAATCAGAAAGAAAGAAAGAAAGAAAGAAAGAAAGAAAGAAAGAAAGAAAGAAAGAAAGAAAGTATAAAAACAGGGAGAAAGAAAGAAATAGTATAAAAGAAAGAAAGAAAAGAATCAGAAAGAAAGAAAAAGTAAAAAAAACAGAGAAAGAAAGAAAGAAAGAAAGAAAGAAAGAAAGAAAGAAAGGTAAAAACAGGGAGAAAGAAAGAAGGATAAAACAGGGAAAAAGAAAGAAAAGTATAAAAACAGGGAGAGAGAAAGTAAAAATGGAGAAAGAAAGAAAGAATAAAAGCGGATAATAAATAAAAGTAGAAAAACAGGGAGAAAGAAAGTATAAAAACAAAGAACGAAAGAAAGAAAGAAATATAACATCAGGAAGAGAGAGAAAGAAAAATATAAAATCAGGGAGAGAGAAAGAAAAAGAAAGAATAAAAGCGGAGAAATAAATAAAAGTATAAAAAGAAAGAAAGAAAGAAAGAAAGAAAGAAAGAAAGAAAGAAAGAAAGAAAGAAAGAAAGGTATAAAAACAGGGAGCGAGAAAGAAAGAAGTATAAAAACAGGGAGAGAGAAAGAAAGAAAGAAAGAAAGAAAGAAAGAAAGAAAGAAAGAAAGAAAGAAAGGTATAAAACAGGGAGAGAGAAAGAAAGAAGTATAAAAACAGGGAGAGAGAAAAAAGAAAGAAAAGTATAAAAGCAGGGAGAAAGAAAAGTATAAAAGCAGGGAGAAAGAAAGAAGTATAAAAACAGAAAGAAAGAAAGAAAGAAAGAAAGAAAGAAAGAAAGAAAGAAGTATAAAAATGGAGAAAGAAAGAAAGAAAGAAAGAAAGAAAGAAAGAAAGAAAGAAAGAAAGAAAGAAAGAAAGAAAGAAAGAAAGAAGTATAAAAACAGGGAGAAAGAAAGAAAGAAGTATAAAAACAGGGCGAAAGAAAGAAAGAAGTATAAAAAGAGGGTGAAAGAAAGAAAGAAGTATAAAAACAGGGAGAAAGAAAGAAAGAAGTATAAAAACAGGGCGAAAGAAAGAAGTATAAAAAGAGGGTGAAAGAAAGAAAGAAAGAAAGAAAGAAAGAAAGAAAGAAAGAAAGAAAGAAAGAAAGAAAGAAAGAAGTATAAAAACGGAGAAAGAAAGAAAGAAAGAAAGAAAGAAAGAAAGAAAGAAAGAAAATAAAAACAGGGCGAAAGAAAGAAAAACAGGGCGAAAGAAAGAATAAAAACAGGGCGAAAGAAAAAGAGCCTCCATGTTATCTCGGCTGTAATTTCCTGAATTACGAAATCACTCCATTAAATTAAATTTTGCCCACCAGTCTCAGGAAGGATCCATCAACTCCTGCAGCTCGCATCAATTAAACTATTTATTACGCAGAGACTCGGCGATAAGCGCCTGTTTACGGCACACACACACACACACACACACACACCGCTCCCACAACTCGCCGAGATAAATCAGGCTTCATGTGTTCCCATTCACGCCAACAACATTTCTCATTAGTGCAATAAACATTTTTAACGCTATAACGCCGCGTGTCTGTGGGCTCCGCTCCCTGTGTACGACTTTACAGCAGTGTTTTATTCCCACTCTCACACAATCACTCCTCAGAAAATAATGAAAAAAACATTAAAAACACGTCTCGTGTTGTTGGATTGCTCGTCTCCTCTGGCCTGTGCAGTCCCCACGTACCTGCTGCGCTCCTCCACACCACGCCTGGCTGCCATCTTGTCACGAGAGCACGCATCATCAGGAGAAGTACGTAAGTAAGTAAATAAATAAAGGGAGGAAAAAATCCTTCATGGTTTCGGACACTACTGTGAAATAGATTTTTTTTAAAAATAAATATATTTGTATAAAAGATGTGAATAAAAAGAAAACGTAAAACACAATTCCTAATCCAGAGGAATTCTTACTCCTGATGCTCGCTGGCTCATGTGCGTCTTTTTCAATAAATTCAGGATATCGAAATGACGCGTTCACATTCGCTTCCCCAAAGAAACTAAGAAAGAAAGAAAAAAACAAAAAAAAACAAAAGACAGAAAGAAGGAAAGCTGGCTGTATTGGTCTGATTTTTATCCCATCACTGTGGGTTACACTTTATTATTCTTACCTCAACAATACATTCACACACACACACACACACACACACACACACACACACACACACAACCCCGCCTTGACCAAGGAGTCCTCGTGTTTATGCAGTATAATACTCAGCATTCACCGCTGCTCGAGTCGGGTACAGTGCACCGACACGGGCAAACTGGGGTGAAGCAGCGTGGTGCGGACTCACCATCCGGGCCCGGAGGAAAAGACAGAAAGAGGGAGGGAGGGAGAGAAAGTGGGAGGCTACATGAGCTCTCACAAAGAACCAGAGAGAGAGAGAGAGAGAGAGAGTACCAATGATATTCTAATCTATTCTATTCTACTGTAGCATCAGTGTGTGTGTGTGTGTGTGTGTGTGAGACTCCCTGCAGCAGTGTGTCATAACTATACACTATTCTATAGCTACAGATAATAACATCACAAAAGAAACTCTTATTCCCAGGTGTAGTGTGTCCCTTAAAAATCTAATTTAACACACTGTGCCCTACTTTCTTTCTTTCTCTCTTTCATTTTTTTAAAAAAGAGGTTTAAATCAGAATCACTGCCTGATATTCTTAATTTTTTTTTAAATTCATTTATTATCTATTTACTATGTCTTCATTCATTTATTTTTTATTGTTTTAAACACATTATCATTTTATTTTTATACGTATTGTTTAAGTTATTTTTAAATGTATTTATTTTTCAAAATTATTCTCAAATGCATTATTTATTTTAAACGCAAATATGTCATGATATATGTAAAACCATCCCATAATAATAACCATACTGATAGTGAATAACGAGCCGGTGGGTTGGGCGATGGAATATTGTGAGTGTCATTGATTCTCACCTTAACGAGAGTTATTCCTGTTAAATCAGCATCAGGACGACAATAAAGCCTCGGAAAATTAATTAATTAATTAATTTAAAAAAAAACAAGCAGGAGGAAAACTGACTGATGATTGTTTTGAATTTTTACAGGAGCTTTAATCTTATTGTGTCCTGATGCATGTAAGAGCCATGTTGGTGACAAGATTTTAGTGTGTGTGTGTGTGTGTGTCATGTTTCAATTGTGCATGTTGTCAAGTTTAAAATTGTTTTTTTTACATCTTGTCAAACCTCTGAATTGAGCTATAACCTTCAGTTTACGTTGTCAATCCTGTGAATGAAGAGGAGGCAGAAAGCCCAGTGCATGCTGGGAGAGAACGGGTTGGTTGTCAGTAAAAGGTCATCAGTCAGTCTGTGTGTGTGTGTGGGCAGGCGAGTGAACGAGTGGAGCGGGAGGCTGTTCAGAGGTGGGTCCGACACACCTTACATAAAGGCACGGCTCCTGGCTCACGGTGCGCACGTGTGTGTGTGTGTGTGTGTGTGGGAAAGACACAGAGGTAGTAGACAGGTTGCCGATATCACACAGAACCCGTTCTGACAGCTCGAGATTCCTATCACACTGAATAACACCTTCATCTCGGTATTAACAGCGTGTAGCCGCGGAGTAAAGACGAAAACCTGACACGTGAAAAACGTGAACCGGCTTCACGATTTCACTCTGAGGCTCTGAACAAGTTTTGAGTCGTGCTGAAAGACTTCCTGTGGAATAATCTTTAAATAATGCAGGCGGTGATTAGATAATGCTGAATTGTTGCTACTGGAAATGAGGGTTTGATTCCAGCAGCAATTAGCAGATACTAATGAACGAGCGCGAACAAAAGCTGCTGTTTAAGACGACGTGATTCGCAGTAGGAAGATCAAAAGCTACACTTACGTCGGCGGTTTTCCCGTGCTCCGGGGCTTCGGACACGGCGGCCTGTGAACAACACACACACAGAGAGAGAGAGAGAGAGAGAGATCAGACAATATCTCTGAAGTCTCTTCTATTCATCACACGCAATTTTAAAAGGAGCAGATTGTAAAAGATACAACACACACACACACACACACTCGTTCACTACTCTCTCACAAAGATGAACTCGTCCTCACATGAAACACTGAAGACATGTTTAATGTCTGTGTTTAATTTCCCTTTCTCTCTTTCTCCCCCCTCCCCGCCCCGCCCTGCCTGAAGGACTTAACACAACTCGTATTCCATCTATTAAGAATATAAGAAGTGATTTCACATAAATGTGTAATTTATATGCAAAATGTCAGCCAAAGTACAGCTTATCATTAGCAGTCTAATTGCACACATCGGGGCTGCGCTCAAGAATCAAATCGCTCGGAGAAGGGCACTCACTCCTGCCCGTGAGTGGCTCTTGAGCCCCATCTACTGGGCCGAGTCAGGCTCCGCTGCTTCACTCGGCCTGATGAGATGAGAGGCAAAGAAAGACAAGGGTGAGTGGAACAGAACGGCTGTGCTCAAATTACACTCTGGTTATTATTAAAGAAAAAAAAATGTGTGTGTGTGTGGGGGGGGGGGGGGGAACGGGGACGGGGGACGCGACACAATCCAAATGTTGCCCTGCTCCCTGTCCCAATCAGTGCAGGACTCACACCATCGTACTTATTCATCATTCTGTCAAACACCATCAAACACCGTGGACATGTCCCAAACTACACCTCTGATTACAGACACGATGTGAAAAGCACGTGATGGTGCCCTACCCCCTACTATCTGACCATCATTAAGGATGTGTCCTCAACCACACACCCATCCCGATTCATCACTGATCCACCCTGTGGACGTGTTCCAAACTACACATCATATCCCCTATATAGGCCACATAAATGCCACCACGATCATCCCACATAGTCAGGCCACTGTGGCTGTGTCCCAAACCACAAACTACAATAAAGTTTTATGGAGCTCATTAATACCATCACAAACTTCTCACCACCTTCCGTCCACTGTGGACGTGTCCTAAACTATCAGTACTCCACTGTGGAAATGTCTCAAATCATCACTATCGGTATTCTGAGGACGTGTCCCAAATCTTCAGTGCACTGTGGACGTGTCCCAAATCATTGCTATCGGTATTCTGAGGACGTGTCTCAAATCATCAGTACACTGTAGACGTGTCCCAAATCACTAATATCAGTATTCTGAGGATGTGTCCCAAATCATCAGTGCACTGTAGACGTGTCCCAAATCATCATTATCTGTATTCTAAGGACATGTCCCAAATCATCAGTGCACTGTGGACATGTCCCAAATCATCACTGTCGGTAGTCTGAGGACATGTCCCAAATCAGTGCACTGTGAACGTGTCCCAAATCATGACTATAGGTATTCTGAGGATGTGTCCCAAATGATCAGTCCACTGTAGACATGTCCCAAATCATCACTACCAGTACTCTGAGGACATGTCTCAAATCATCAGTGCACTGTAGATGTGTCCCAAATCATCACTATCAGTATTCTGAGGATGATGAATGATCAGTCCACTGTGGACATCAACAGTCCATTGTGGACATGTCCTAAACCATCATGAGTGCACTGCAGACGTGTCCCAAATGGTCTTCAGCCCACCACAGATGTGTCCCAAACCGATGTCGGCCCACCACGGAGTGTGTCCCAAACCGATGTCGGCCCACCGCGGAGTGTCCCCCAAACCGATGTCGGCCCACCGCGGAGTGTCCCCCAAACCGATGTCGGCCCACCGCGGAGTGTGTCCCAAACCGATGTCGGCCCACCGCGGAGTGTGTCCCAAACCGATGTCGGCCCACCGCGGAGTGTGTCCCAAACCGATGTCGGCCCACCGCGGAGTGTGTCCCAAACCGATGTCGGCCCACCGCGGAGTGTGTCCCAAACCGATGTCGGCCCACCGCGGAGTGTGTCCCAAACCATCGTCGGCCCACCGCGGAGTGTTTCCCAAACCATCTTCGGCCCACCGTGGAGTGTTTCCCAAACCATCGTCGGTCCACCGTGGAGTGTTTCCCAAACCATCGTCGGCCCACCGCGGAGTGTTTCCCAAACCATCTTCGGCCCACCGTGGAGTGTTTCCCAAACCATCGTCGGTCCACCGCGGAGTGTTTCCCAAACCATCGTCGGTCCACCGCGGAGTGTTTCCCAAACCATCGTCGGTCCACCGCGGAGTGTTTCCCAAACCATCGTCGGTCCACCGCGGAGTGTTTCCCAAACCATCGTCGGTCCACCGCGGACGTGTCCCAAACCACCGTCGGTCCACCGCGGACGCGTCCCAAACCATCGTCGGTCCACCGCGGACGTGTCCCAAACCATCGTCGGTCCACTGCAGACGTGTCCTAAACCATTGTCAGTCCATTGTGGACATGTGCCAAACCACACACCCTACTGGCTATACAGGCCACGTAAAAGTCTTTACAAATGTCCTCCATCATCCATTTACTGTGGCTGCGTTCCAAACCGCAAACTATACTCACTATACAGGCTCTATTAACGCCTTTGCACTATACAGGCCATAACCACGACCTCCCCCCATCCACTGTGGATGTGTCTCATACCACACCCCCTGTTCACTATAAAGGTCAAATATAAACCACAGCGTTATACACTGCACCATGAGTGTGTCCCTAACCATGAACATTAGTCACTATATAGGCCGCAGAAACACCATCACAGGTAGCTCACCACACATCGGTGACGGGTGTGTCTCAAACCACAGCCCACTTCACTCCCTATATAGGCCATGTGTCATATTCACAGTGCATTATGGGTATTCTATACCCGCTAGGCTATATCAGTTTTGCTCTCATGAGTGCTGTGCATATTCTTTGGGACTTGAATATAAAATTACAAGAGTCCAAAAATAGTGCGCAATTTAGCGAAAAGGGCGTGGCACCCGACACACATGGGTGAATTGTCTGGGGTAGAGGGGTGTGTGTGAGAGAGAGGTGGAGAAGTCATTAAATAGGTCTCGTGATATCATTTTAGAAATATTACAAACCAAGTGGGATTAGATGACGAGCCTAGTCTCGCGCACACGCGCAGCAGCAGCATGGCTGGGTGCTGCGTTTGAGGTAATGCTGCAGGAGTCGGGAACACAGAGTCGTTTCATTTGGGAGAAACTCATGATTGCCGGTGAGACTGAACTCAGCATGGCACTGAGCACAATCAGAGACGATGGGATGAGACTGAACACACACACACACGCGTGCGCGTGAATGTGATGCGATTGCAAGGAGAGTTGAAACAAATCTCCCTCAATAGTAGTATATATACAGTAACAGAAGAATACACTCACTGTGTGTGTGTGTGTGTGTGTGTGTGTGTGTGTGTGTGTGTGTGTAGGATTAAAAGCTCCATCCACGAGGGGGCAGGTCAGGGCCGAGACATCCCTTGCCGGCAGGTTTCAATGTCAACATGCCAACTCCTCTGGCACTGGCACACACACACACTTTGCTCTGAGGTGGGGCATGAACAAATCTGTTCACTTCACTTCCAAACTCCTCCATTGTCGCCATGCTGGTGTTGCATTACAGGGTTGAGTTCAAACCCTGGGCGTTCCCAGCAGAGTACTGTTCCTCACATTCCTCTTCTCCTCTACAGCATTCCGCAATTAGGCAAGGGTTTAAACGAGCCACTTTGTGCCGGAGCACAGCGAGGCCAGAACAATCCGAGCCTCAGCAGGGAAACGGAGAAGTTGAGGAAGCGATCATGCATGAGAAACCAGGGTGAAGGTTAAGCAGTGGAAAAGGTGAGTGGGAGGGAGACGAGTGGGGGAGAGACAGACAGACAGACAGACAGACAGAGAGAGAGAGTGTGTGTGTGAGAGAGAGTGAGTGAGTGAGTGTGTGTGTGTGTGTGTGTGTGTGTGAGAGAGAGAGAGAGACAGAGAGGAGAGTGTGTGGGGGACAGAGAGAGAGGGAGAGAAAGAGAGGGGGCAGAGAAAGAGGGAGGGGGACAGAGAGAGAGAGAGAGAGAAAGGGGGAGCGAGAGAGAGAGGACAGAGAGAGAGAAAGGGGGCAAGAGAAAGAGAGAAAGGGGGTGCAAGAGAGAGAAAGAGAGGGAGCACAAGAGAGAGAGGGAGGGGCAGAGAGAGCGAGAGAGGGAGGGGGGACAGAGAGAGAGGGGATGAAGGGAGAGAGAGAGGACGGGGAGAGAGAGAGGAAGCAAGAGAGGACAGAGGGGAGAGAGAGAGAGGACAGAGGGGAGAGAGAGAGAGAGAGAGAGAGAGAGAGAGAGAGAGAGAGAGAGAGAGAGAGGACAGAGGGGGAGAGAGGGGGAGAGAGAGAGGACAGAGGGGGAAAGAGAGAAAGAGGACGGGAGAGAGAGTGAGGATGCGAGAGAGAGGATGGGGAGAGAGAGAGAGAGAGCGAGCATGAGAGAGAGAGAGAGAGGACAGAGGGGGAGAGAAAGAGGACAGAGGGGGAGAGAGAGAGGACAGAGAGAGAGGAGAGAGAGAGAGGAGAGAGGACAGAGGGGGAGAGAGAGAGCATGACTCAGAGTAAACTCAGGCTGTGCGGGCGTTTGTGGAACACAGTGTAAACAGGAGCGTTATTAAGGAACTCAGAGTTCAATCTGAAATAAATAAACGCTCCCTTTACCACACTCCAGATGTTTATGGAGATAATCAAGCGATGGCCAACATCAGTCCAGCTGCACACTGACATCACCACACACACTCATTAACAGTGTCATATCAACACACACACACACTAATGTCATTCTGAGACACACCCTGTATCGGTGTGTGTGTGTGTGTGTGTGTGTGTGTGTGTGTAAAGGGGGGCAGAGGATATTGTGGTGTCAGTGATCTTTGAAGGATCTAAACTACACACACACACACACACATATATATACATCTTTTTGAAAAAAAAAAAGTAGTTTTTGTACAGAAGCAGCTTTTCTTCATGGAGGCCAGCCAAGTGTCTCAACAACTTCAAACACACACAATTACTTTTACATACACAATTTAGTTAATTTCACACACACACACACACACACACACACACACACACACACAATTACTTTTACATACACAATTTAGTTAATTTCACACACACACACACACACACACACACACACACACACACAATTACTTTTACATACACAATTTAGTTAATTTCACACACACACACACACACACACACACACACACACACACACACACAATTACTTTTACATACACAATTTAGTTAATTTCACACACACAATTACTTTTACATACACAATTTAGTTAATTTCACACACACACACACACACACACACACAATTACTTTTACATACACAATTTAGTTAATTTCACACACACACACACACACACACACACACACACACACACACACACACAATTACTTTTACATACACAATTTAGTTGATTTCACACACACACACTTTTTGCTTTTACACACAAAGTTACTTTTACTCAGACACAATTTAGTTACTTTTTTACACACACACACACACACACACACACACACACACACACACACACACACACACACAGAATTAGTTTTACACACACGGAGCCTCCGCTCAGTCTCTATGTGACACTAGTGCTGCGTTAAACGGTTAAATCTGTTATTAAATCCGGTTTGAGCCGGTACGGACCCTCTGTATGAGATCAGCGTGTTCTTATTCCACAGCAAACCCACATTACACAGCTGTACAGATCAGAAACATTGCATTCCACCAGCGGTCCGAGTCCTCAGTCTGTCCTCCAATTAAATAAATAAATAAATAAATAAATAAAATAAGCAGCGCTGGATATGAATCAGAGCGTGATCCTGACTTTACCCCCCCCCCGACCCGCATTAGCGCACACACTGCATGTTCTCCGCTCACACACACTCCAACATGTCCCAGTGTATCCTGTTCTGCCACAAAGCGCGAATAACGCATGGCGCTCATGTGCGTCTCCTCTCCAGCCTTGATGAGCGGTATGAAGTCGCAGTCTGGCGCGCACCTGTGCTCGGCTCGTGATTGACAGCGCCTGTAGCTCGGCGTGCACGCGGAGTAATTACGGGAGGATTGCTGTCACTTTGGAGCCACTTTTCCAATCTCAAATTAAGTGTTCCTGCAAAACCTAACATTTGTGGCGTGACTTGACACAAAGCCACTCTTTCAGAAAAAAAAAGAAAGAAAAAAGAGAGGGTAAAAAAAAAATAAGTCCGGGTTAAATAGACAGATACCGAGGTGCTGCACGGTCTCACCCTGCTGAAGAAGTCTTTCATTTATTTCACATCATCATCGGTTCAGCACTTCAGGTGACGCAGTTCCTGTTCCGAGATGTCCAGGTATTCGACATCACGCCGTCATAAAGCTTCTAATTAACACCGACATGCACCCGGTTATTGTATCTTTATATTTACGAGTGCTCATATTATTAAAGTGTGCTAATCATGCTAATGCTCTCAATGGATTAGATGGCGTCCTGATGCGGAGAGAATTAGCTTCATATGACAGCAGGCAGGAAGGACTTTTTTTTTGGACTATAATACACTTTCATATCATCTCCTACCTCGAGGGAACATCAATAAAATGACTATTGCACAAGGAGAGGTCGGAATATCTCGAGCACCGGATGAATATTAATTAACAGACTTTGGCGAGAACGTTCCAAGTCTCGATAAAGGCTGCGGGACAAATCGGAATTCAAAAGAGAGGAATTATGATGTTTTATGGAGACACTCTGTTTTAAAGATCAACACAAACACATCAGTGCGAGTGAGTAAAGTTAGCGCAACCCTCGCCTCGCCTCGCCTCGCCCGGCCTCGCCTCACCTACAGCGTCTGATGACCAGGCTCGGCTCATCATCTCCTGATTATCAGCTCCACATGGGAACTGAGAGCTTGGCCTACTTCTGCGCATCACCATCTCTATCTCTCTTTCCGAGACGATACAATGAACATCTCGGATCGTATCGTATCACTAAAGACACATTTAGAGCGGCTAATGATTAAATACGATATGGCTTAGAGCCGTTTCGGTGCAACGTGATCCGGCAGGCCGCACCTTCACTAGGACCAACACTGCGTCTCGATGCCATTACCAGCCGTGTGCTGATTCGTACTCGACATCCTGGGGTCGTGTGTTTTAGAGTTTGGACTGCTTTCGCATCCGGATTAGATTCTTATATTTAACCAGGTTATTGTTCATTGAGCCGGAGGTGGATATTTCTTTTAATATCAATACACAGGTGATTGATTAAAAATAAATAAATTCAAACTTCAAAAACAAACATAACGAGACCGTCAATGAAGTTCTCTGCACTTCAGACCGGAAACAATCAAAATCGGTGATGAATTGATAGAGAAGCAGCGATTTGTGTAGAAACTGCTTGTTAGGGATTGATTGATTACTCCATATCTTCATTATTAATTGCAATTTTGTGTAGGAGCTGCCTTTATGCACCTCAGGCAGCTCTACCGTCCGTAACAATAAGTGAAGAACTGAGAGAGAAGAAGCGATTTTCGTGAAATGTGGACGACGACGGACAACACAACACACGATGTGATGAACTCATCACCTGTCGGCCGGATGAGCTAATAACACTGCGGCGCAGACTCGCGTCACTTATCGACGCCGAGTCACATTAAATACTTTGTTTTGAAATCGATAAAATAAACCACAATAGAGTGCTCAGAGATGATGCTAAAAATAGTAACACTGCGGTCTGCACGGCCATCTTGGAAGTCACTCGCTCCAGAGCGCGCATAGAGTACACATCATAGAGTACACATTCACCGATTCGTTTCGGCGTTAGAGGGCTTAGAAGCTTGGATTTTTTAAGAATTTAGACATCTGAAGTGATGGAGCACTACTGTGAAAGTTGGGATAAGCAGGCACGGGAGCGTTATGCTGAGAAGGTACGTTTCATTGGGAATGTAGATCCATACACGGTTAGTGAGAAGGAATGGAAAGCTGACCCCAGCTTGTTGCCGCATAATTATCAATTATTTTAGTCAGTGAATAAAATGTAGGCCTAGTATGTAACTTGTACTAACAGCATGTGTGCATAAACATTACTAGGCCTGGATCTTAAATGCCATTTGATGCAGCAATGCACTGCAGTAGACATAAGCTACCTAATGTGACATATATCCATTAATCATTGCTGAAAGTACATAAAGATAATAGTTTGTATCACATTTATTTTAGTAACTATGAAATTCAAGACAATTTAACCTACCTGTCACAAAGTGATCAGAACAAATCCGGATACAGTCAAGTTGTCCTAAATTTGATCGGTTAATGGCAGCCAGCTACTGTCGTCTCCTCCGCTCGCTTTTCTCCTGTGCTGCAATTCCCTGGTTAGTCACGACTTTAGGGAGTCTGTGGAAGCTTTTGCCACCCTTTTCCCCCCGGCTACTACAGCCAACAATGACACACGTATTCGGCATTGTCACCCCTTTTTGCTTCGCTGAACAACAACAATGCACTGACACAGCGACCTTTGACTTCCAATATGGCCGCCGCTGGGTTCGCGCTGACCTCGAAGCACTCTATTCCACCTTCCTTTTGAATAGTTTTAGGCCAAACTTAGCGCATCTTTAGTGCTTTTATTTTAGGAAAAGCGGTTTCTTTCATCTTTTGTAATTTGTCCTCGCTTACGAAGAATGACAAAGCGATCGGCCGCCGTTTTGCCGAGTCGCTCGACGTGATTATCGAGAAATAGTCTGAATTTCACGACCGATCAGAATCAGAGCGCACGATTTTCTCTATTCACCTGCGTATTTAAATTACATTAAATGGTATTTAGGATAAATACACAGCTGATTATACGGTAGAAAATCGTTTGCTCTGATTCTGATCGGTCGAGGAATTCAGTTTATTTCTCGATAATCACCTCGAGTGATTCGGCAAAACGGCGGCCGATTGCTTCGTCATTCTCCGTAAGCGAGGAAGAATTACAGATGATGAAAGAAAATCACCATCTACCTCTATATTTCCATCAGGCTTTGAACCACGGATTATATTAGCAATTTTGCACAAGACATTGCACAGTATATCTACCTCCTATGTTTGCCTCTCCTTGTTTTTTTTTTTTAAAAGACATTGCACAGTATATCTACCTCTATGTTTGCACATTGTTTGCCTCTTTTTTAATGTTATCTTCATTTTTCACTCTACCTTTATATTTTGCATTCCATATGCACTTTATATTTTATATTTCATATATATATATATATATATATATATATATATATATATATATATATATATATATATATATATATATATATATTTCTTTTTATATTGGTAAGCGGAGTTTGGTCGGGCAGTTGCAAAATAAGAATTTCATTACCCAATAATAAACCGCTGTGTCTGTTATTGTGTATATGACAAATAAACATCTTGAATCTTGTTCCAAAAATAAAAGCACAGAAGATGCGCCGAAGTTTGGTCTCAAACTCTTGAAAGGGAAGCCGGGGTTGGGATGTATTTTATCAATTTCAAAGCAAAGTATTTTATGTGACTCGGCGTAGATCAGTGATGCAAGTCTGCGCCGCAAAGTTATTACATTTACATGAAGATATATCAGGGCTCGAAATTCGCGGTGGTCCGGTCGCCCGAGGCGACTTAATTTGTCATTTGGCGGGTAATTCCTGTCACTAGGCAGCCCGGCTGGCTAGTTAAAAAAAAAAAAAAAATATATATATATATATATATATATATATATATATATATATATATATATATACCGTATTTTCTGGACTATAGAGCGCACCTGTATATAAGCCGCATCCGCTCTATTTTAAAAAAAAAAAAAAAAGATGTACAAGCCGCACCGGGCTATAAGCCGCAGATATCTATGTTGATATTTACTGCATGTACAGAATGATTTTGTACTGTAAATGTACATGTATGTACCTGAACAGATTCTTTCCGAACAGTGCCTTTTAACACGGCAGCAACTTTGCTGATTAAAACGGAACAGAACCAAGAGAAAATAACCGGTATTTATTTACCTTCATTTCTCCTGTGTTTGAAACCACAAGTCACTTTAATCATCTTGGCTGGATTTGAAAATAATTACCAGTTAGTAATTTGTCGTGCGTGTTCTATCTGCTAAAGATCTGCTAATTCTTCTTTGCATTGGTTTTTCGTCTATCTTATTTTTGATTCTACTTCCGGTTAGAGCGCCCCTAGCGGTGGAAGAAAAATCCACAGAATAGCCGCACCTTTGTACAAGCCGCATGGTTCAAAACCTAGGAAAAAAGTAGCGGCTTATAGTCCAGAAAATACGGTATATGTGTGTGTATATGTATATATATATATATATATATATATATATATATATATATATATATATATAAATATGAAGCGAAGATTCAGACACACCGTGAACTAAAGCCGCCACATATTAAGTGTGTGCCGTGTCTGTGTTAATCGATGTGTTTATCGGCAGGACGGAAAATACCGAAGAATTCCAAATCATATCGTGTACGAGTCAGGCTGTCGGTTTTTTCACTACTGCGCATGCATATAACGCATCTCGTTGAATATCGCGGTAATCATGTGTAGTATTGGACCAGGTGGGTGGAGCACAGAAGCACAGCAGGCCAGAACTGAGTTCTCAATGAACTATTTATTGCTAGCTTTTCAGCCTTTTATCGCTTCCCAGCTGCCACACACACGTGTTCTGGTTGGGGAGAGAGAGAGAGAGAGAGAGCGAGCTCCCTTTCTCTGCTCTCCTCTCCTTTAAAGGGCGTGGTCACTGGGGAAGACACACAAACACAGGTTAATCCCCATCAGGTGCAATGATTCCACCACTTCCCTGACTCCGCCCTCCATTCACAGACCACCGCTTGGCCACGCCCCCGCTGCCACATCACGTTATCAAATTCAATCGATGTGGCCACATTATCGCCCATTTAAACATGTGTTTTTGTTGTTGTTTACATCTACATCTGCCAAAGCTACGTTGCGATGTGGAATTTTCTGAAAGGTGTACAGAAACCGCCAGAGACGGGGACAAAGCGACCTCGGTCTGAAGAGGAGAAACGACAAAGGACTTATACGGTAAGCAAACGTGGGAGCAGGGTAGGCCTTGGCTGCGATACGATTTTTATGGAATAATTAATTTTTTTTCAAGTTGATTCCTAGTCAGTATGAAGCTCCTAATGCTTTCTCTCTCTCATAAATGGTTAAATACAGAAAGCATGTTGGACATATTTTGGGTGCTATAGTCATGATAGTAAGTATATTTGTTTTCAATACTCATACACCAAGTTGCCAAGTTTTCCAATATATTATTATTTGTTGATATTATATTATGGTGCTCTGTGTTGTTCTCGTTTATGTATTTAACAACAGTATCAAAATACTCGGGTCTTGAAATAAATGCACATTAGTCATGAACAATGGTAACTACTCTCCTTTGCATTATTTTTGACAGAAGTAAAATTCATACATGAACAAATTTTGGCGAGTTGATTTTCTGTTTGGCGAGTTACTTTGGAAGGGAACTAGTCCCGCTGGCTGGTGAAAAAATAGATGAGTTTCTAGGCCTATATATATATATATATATATATATATATATATACACACAGTGTATTTATACTAAAACAATTATCTGCCTCAAGAACTGTTAACCTCAACTTTGTTTCCGTTATTATTCAAATAATTGTTCATTAGCAGACGATCTTATCCAGAGAAATGTGTGACAAACCCTGAGCAGCCTGGGGAACAGTGGGGGGTTTGGTGCCTTACTCAAGGGCACTTCAGCCATTTCTGCTGATTCAGGGAATCAAACCAGCAACCTTTTACTCCCAAAGCTGCTTCTCTACCCATTAGGCCATTTATACAAATCTACTGTTGCTAATACGCGAACAGATTTGCAAGAGACAGATCTGTGTGTGGGCGGCACGGTGGTGTAGTGGTTAGCGCTGTCGCCTCACAGCAAGAAGGTCCGGGTTCGAGCCCCGTGGCCGGCGAGGGCTTTTCTGTGTGGAGTTTGCATGTTCTCCCCGTGTCCGCGTGGGTTTCCTCCGGGTGCTCCGGTTTCCCCCACAGTCCAAAGACATGCAGGTTAGGTTAACTGGTGACTCTAAATTGAGCGTAGGTGTGAATGTGAGTGTGAATGGTTGTCTGTGTCTATGTGTCAGCCCTGTGATGACCTGGCGACTTGTCCAGGGTGAACCCCGCCTTTCGCCCGTAGTCAGCTGGGATAGGCTCCAGCTCGCCTGCGACCCTGTAGAACAGGATAAAGCAGCTACAGATAATGAGATGAGATCTGTGTGTCCAGTGCTGCAGGTTAATACTTTACAAAGAATTACTCTGTACATGACGAGATCAAAACCAGCCTGATTTTGTCCAGGCCTGAACGTCCGGAACGACGAACAGGCCTTGCACTGTGACATAATCAGACAACGTCTCATGATGAAAAAAAGTCTTGAATTTGTTGGAAATTATTTTTGTAGTTCCTGTCCTTGTCTGACAAACTTCTACGCCATGTTCCTTGATGTTCCTTCCGTGTCCATTCTTGACCGTTTCTTGCCCAATCATGTGAACGATGATTGGTCGGGGTCGAACTTGTCGTGCCGCCAATCTCCTGACCAAGACACAGCAAGAATTTATAGCATATTCTCGTGAAAGACGAAAAATATCACGCACATGTCTGAGCAAGTTGCCCATTTCTGTCGTAAAATAATCCTACAACACTTCAGGGTGTGCTGTTCTGGGAAAATAATCAACACCAGGGTGGCACCAGCAGCTCACACCATGCCATCATTCGTTATTTTTATTACAGCAGGGTATCATTAAGTGTTTTCTTGTTTATATCAGTGGTTTTATTTTTCCTTCAGACTTAATACCTGCTCATCAGTTGTACTGAAATGATAATGTGTTTACTGTCACTAAAATGACATCCAGGCCGTGGGAAATCATATCACGGGTACAAAAATAACCCATTTGCATTCATTTGTACCTGAATGAGGCTTTAGCGCTCTCCCATCCTGTCGTTAATGCGTGTCGAGCAGGAGCTCTGACCTTCTGAAATGATCACGGCTCTATTTCAGGGTAGCGTGTGCTGTTTAGTACAGAGCGCTGCAGTAAAACGGATCCCATCACCATCACTCGCCGTGTGTCTGCACTGTCTCGGGTTCTGACCCTGCAGGCTTGATACTGCATCTGCATCTATATCGACGGCATGTCAAAAATTGATTCAGCTTGACAAGAGTAGTGATTATTTGCAGAAACGGAGTGGAAGCTGACTGAACATGCTGATTCGGTGAGTCCCAGAGCCAGACTGACTCACTGTCAGCACAGACGGAGCATGGTGAGGCTATGCTACACACACACACACACACACTGACTAACTTTTAAATACCACACTGTGGTTTTCTCTGTTTAATAAACAAAAAATGCTTCAGCCCACATGAGCCCAGAATGAGTGTCTACGTGTGTAAACTCATAACATGGTGTAAGTGATATAAACATGTGCTCGATATCACACATCTGTGATAAAACACAAGAAATGCAGAGGGAATTTACTGTATTACACGTAGTACTGCAACGATTACTATGGCTACCACAACTAACTACCACAGCTAACTACTCATAGTAATGTTAATACAACTACTACTACAGCTCATTACTCAAACTACCACCACCACACCAACTACTACTACAGCTCATTACTCAAACTACCACCACCACTCCAACTACTACCACAGCTCATTACTCAAACTACCACCATCACTCCACCTACTACTACAGCTCATTACTCAAACTACCACCACCACTCCAACTACTACCACAGCTCATTACTCAAACTACCACCATCACTCCACCTACTACTACAGCTCATTACTCAAACTACCACCACCACCCCAACTACTACCACAGCTCATTACTCAAACTACCACCAATCCAACTACTACCACAGCTCATTACTCAAACTACCACCACTCCAACTACTACTCATTACTCAAACTACCACCACTCCAACTACAGCCACTGCAGCTCATTACTCAAACTACCACCACTCCAACTACTACTACAGCTCATTACTCAATCTACCACCACCACTCCAACCACTAACTACAGCTCATTACTCAAACTACCACCACTCCAACTACTACTACAGCTCACTACTCAAACTACCACCACCACTCCAACCACTACCACAGCTCATTACTCAAACTACCACCAATCCAACTACTACCACAGCTCATTACTCAAACTACCACCACCACCCCAACTACTACCACAGCTCATTACTCAAACTACCACCACCACTCCAACTACTACCACAGCTCATTACTCAAACTACCACCAATCCAACTACTACCACAGCTCATTACTCAAACTACCACCACCACCCCAACTACTACCACAGCTCATTACTCAAACTACCACCAATCCAACTACTACCACAGCTCATTACTCAAACTACCACCACCGCTCCAACTACTACTACAGCTCATTACTCAAACTACCACCACCACTCCAACTACTACCACAGCTCATTACTCAAACTACCACCACTCCAACTACTACTACAGCTCATTACTCAAACTACCACCACTCCAACTACAGCCACTGCAGCTCATTACTCAAACTACCACCACTCCAACTACTACTACAGCTCATTACTCAATCTACCACCACCACTCCAACCACTAACTACAGCTCATTACTCAAACTACCACCACTCCAACCACTAACTACAGCTCATTACTCAAACTACCACCACTCCAACTACTACTACAGCTCATTACTCAAACTACCATCACTCCAACTACAACCACTGCAGCTGATTACTCAAACTACCACCACTCCAACTACCACTACAGCTTATTACTCAAACTACCACCACCACTCCAACTACCACTACAGCTTATTACTCAAACTACCACCACCACTCCAACTACTACTACAGCTCATTACTCAAACAACTACCACCACTCCAACTACTACTACAGCTCATTACTCAAACTACCACCACTCCAACTACTACTACAGCTCATTACTCAAACTAGCACCACCACTCCAACTACTACCGCAGCTCATTACTCAAACTACCACCACTCCAACTACTACTACAGCTCATTACTCAAACTACCACCACTCCAACTACTACTACAGCTCATTACTCAATCTACCACCACCACTCCAACCACTAACTACAGCTCATTACTCAAACTACCACCACTCCAACTACTACTACAGCTCATTACTCAAACTACCACCACCACCACTCCAACCACTAACTACAACAGCTATTATAGACAACTACTCATCTAACTAACTACAACAATTACTGACTCTATAGCTACCACCAATACAGGTATGACAGCTAACTACTCATACAACTGATTAAACTACTCGTTATACAAATACACCAAATACAATTACGACAAACTCAAAGTACTCATTCCACAACTAATACAACTACTACCACAACTAGCTACACATACTACTAATATACACACCACTACAATAACTACAACTACAGCAGCTAAATACTCATACGACAACTAATACAACTACTACAACTAATTACCCATGCTACTAGTGCACCTAATTACTACAACTACTACTACTACTACAGCTAACTACTCATATGACAACTAATACAACTAGTACTATTTTTATACAAATACAGTTACTACAATTATTATAACTACTACTAACAACAACTACAGCTTACTATACTACAACTAATACAGTCACTACTACAACTACTACAGCTAACTACTCATCCAACAACTAATGCAACTACTACAGCTAACTACTCATACGACAACTAATACAACTACAACTAACTACCCATGCTACTAATACACCTAATACCTACAATTACTCCTACGACTATTAATCTGACAGCAAACTACTTGTACTACAACTACTACCACAACTAACAACTCATGCTACCAATACACCTACAGTACAACTACAATTACGATAGCTAACTACTCATACCACAACTAATACAACTAGTACTATTTATACAAATACAGCTACTATAATTACTACTAACAGCTACTGCAGCAAACTACTCATACGACAACTAATACAACTACAACTAACTACCCATGCTAGTAATACACCTAATTACTACGACGACTACAGCTAACAACTCATACGGCAACTACAACTAACTACCCAAGCGACTAATACACAGAATTACTACAACTACTCCAGCTAACTACTCATACCACAACTACTACAACTAACTACCCATGCTACAAATACATCTAATTACTATGACTACTACAGCTAACTACTCATATGACTATTAATACAACTAGTACTACAACAGCTTACTACTCATGCTACCATGACTACTAACAGAATTACTACTCCGACAATTACTTCAACTAACTACTCATCAATGCCTTCATCAAAAGTATGTGAACCTCTAGGATTAGCAGTTAATTTGAAGGTGAAATTAGAGTCAGGTGTTTTCAATCAATGGGATGACAATCAGGTGTGAGTGGGCACCCTGTTTTATTTAAAGAACAGGGATCTATCAAAGTCTGAGCTTCACAACACATGTTTGTGGAAGTGTATCATGGCACGAACAAAGGAGATTTCTGAGGACCTCAGAAAAAGCATTGTTGATGATGATCAGGCTGGAAAAGGTTACAAAACCATCTCTAAAGAGTTTGGACTCCACCAATCCACAGTCACAGATTGTGTACAAATGGAAGAAATTCAAGACCATTGTTACCCTCCCCAGGAGTGGTCGACCAACAAAGATCACTCCAAGAGCAAGGCGTGTAATAGTCGACGAGGTCACAAAGGACCCCAGGGTAACTTCTAAGCAACTGGACGCCTCTCTCACATTGCCTAATGTTAATGTTCATGAGTCCACCATCAGGAGAACACTGAACAACAATGGTGTGCATGGCAGGGTTGCAAGGAGAAAGCCACTGCTCTCCAAAAAGAACACTGCTGCTCATCTGCAGTTTGCTAAAGATTGTGTGGACAAGCCAGAAGGCTACTGGAAAAATGTTTTGTGGACGGATGAGACCAAAATAGAACTTTTTGGTTTAAATGAGAAGCATTATGTTTGGAGAAAGGAAAACACTGCATTCCAGCATAAGAACCTTATCCCATCTGTGAAACATGGTGGTGGTAGTATCATGGTTTGGGCCTGTTTTGCTGCATCTGGGCCAGGATGGCTTGCCATCATTGATGGAACAATGAATTCTGAATTATACCAGCGAATTCTAAAGGAAAATGTCAGGACATCTGTCCATGAACTGAATCTCAAGAGAAGGTGGGTCATGCAGCAAGACAACGACCCTAAGCACACAAGTTGTTCTAACAAAGAATGGTTAAAGAAGAATAAAGTTAATGTTTTGGAATGGCCAAGTCAAAGTCCTGACCTTAATCCAATCCAAATGCTGTGGAAGGACCTGAAGCGAGCAGTTCATGTGAGGAAACCCACCAACATCCCAGAGTTGAAGCTGTTCTGTACGGAGGAACGGGCTAAAATTCCTCCAAGCCGGTGTGCAGGACTGATCAACAGTTACCGCAAACGTTTAGTTGCAGTTATTGCTGCACAAGGGGGTCACACCAGATACTGAAAGCAAAGGTTCACACACTTTTGCCACTCACAGATATGTAATATTAGATCATTTTCCTCAATAAATAAATGACCGAGTATAATATTTTTTGTCTCATTTGTTTAACTGGGTTCTCTTTATCTACTTTTAGGACTTGTGTGAAAATCTGATGATGTTTTCGGTCATATTTATGCAGAAATATAGAAAATTCTAAAGGGTTCACAAATGTTCAAGCACCACTTTGTGTGTGTGTGTGTGTGTGTGTGTGTGTGTGTATTGCTCACTTGTGTGTTCACTGCTTCAGATGGCTTTCATGCAGAGGATGAATTTCACTATGCTTGAGTGGACATGTGACAAAAACAAAGTCCTCAACACTCAATACACACAGTAACAGACTTCTGCCCTTCCTCCATTTTGAAACCCATCACCACGGTCAGCGCTACCCGAACTCCCAATGTCACTGGCTCTTTGTTCCAGACCATCAGCGCTTTGGGTGATCTGGTTTTGCCATGGAAACACGTGGACCGCACCGCTTTGAGAGAGAGAGAGAGAGAGAGAGAGATCAGGCACTCGTGTGAGGGAAAGCATTTTAAACAGAGTGTGTATGAAAGGGAGAAAGAGAAAGGGATTTACTGTCGATAAAGGAAAATCAACAGGTCCCTTTCAAAAACACACACACACACACACACTCTCATGAGGAGCTCCGTGGGTGCAGTGTATTTTCGTGTGGATCACAGTGCTGTGATGAGAGGATGAGAACAAATGAATGCACCTCCCCTGGTCTCTCACTATCACACCACTCTGCTGACGAATGGTGTGTGTGTAGGCAAAAAATAAATAAATGAATGAATGAATAAGGAAGATAAATTCAGCTCAATACACAAGGTAATGGACTCCTGGTGTGCGCGCACACACACTCATAAGCAATAATACACAGCACATATACGCATACAGCATGCATTCAGCACACTCTCTCATTTCCTCATCATCTCTATATTCTCTCGTTTTTCTCCGCGCCACACACTCGCCGAGGAAAGAGAGAAGGATGGCCTTGGCGCGCTCTAAGACAAAGGGAATTCTCCTGCAATTTGGCTGGTAATCAGGAAGCAGCAGCTGGGTCAGGAGGCAGCTTTTCTTCGCCTAATGCACAAAGCTATTCTCTCCCTTTCCTCCTGGACATCAAGGAGTCATTTACCAAACATTTATCTTTTTTAAAAAGCCATTATGCCGTGTTACCGTGCTTGATTGTTTCTTTATTGAATTTGCCCAGCCCCGATACTGCGTAACGCTTCAGGTCTTGGCGAAATGATCTTTTTTCCCTCCCCCCCTCCTCCTCCTCTACCCGTCTGCATCTCTCCATCTCTGTAGATCATGAGTACACGAGCAGGAACGGGTCATAAAAAAAGCAGGGTGACAGGCTGTACGAGTGCGAATAAAGACAGAGAGAGAAATAAAATCTGCTCATCCATGGCAAGAGCATGCTCGAAAGCGCTCATCACCATCACCGCGCCATCGCTGACGTCCTTCGTTTGCTTGCTTACAGTAATAATCAAATACGGCCTGTTCACATGACAGCAGTGTGAATCAGCGCTAAAGCTCACGCACGACTGGAAAACGACGGCTGCCTTACAGGACCGCCGCGACTTTACGGTTTACTCAGTCGCGTGGACAGGAAACGGAAAATAAACCAACAAACGATTCCCTTTCGACTCCCAGTAAACTCTCTCGCCTGTTACTGTAACACGCACAAGCTGATCGTTTTCCAATAACGCCATGTTGTGAAGTGTTTTATTCCTCTTATACCTCAACAGCTTGCCAACATTCAAATTGTTTTAATCGGTTAAAGAACGTCATGGACTTTTTTTTTTTAATCCGTTTATAGTTATTTTAAATGTTAGGTAAATTTGTAAATGTCCGCAAAACAAATTAGCTCTGGTTTTCACTTGCGTTATACCAGCAGCCTGCACTTTCCCTATGTAATAAGCATAAACGTCTGAAAGTGATTTCTTTAGTCTAGTTTTTTTTTTTTTTTCGTTTCCGGTTGAGAGTACGTCGTGCACGTTCTGGCTGCTGCTTCTCACCAGAGCTTTTTTAATTTTAATTTTATTTTCTTTCTTTTTCTATTTTCATTTATTTATTTATTTAGGCGGCACGGTGGTGTAGCGGTTAGCGCTGTCGCCTCACAGCAAGAAGGTCCGGGTTCGAGCCCCGGGGCCGGCGAGGGCCTTTCTGTGCGGAGTTTGCATGTTCTCCCCGTGTCCGCGTGGGTTTCCTCCGGGTCCTCCGGTTTCCCCCACAGTCCAAAGACATGCAGGTTAGGTTAACTGGTGACTCTAAATTGAGCGTAGGTGTGAATGTGAGTGTGAATGGTTGTCTGTGTCTATGTGTCAGCCCTGTGATGACCTGGCGACTTGTCCAGGGTGTACCCCGCCTTTCGCCCGTAGTCAGCCGGGATAGGCTCCAGCTTGCCTGCGACCCTGTAGAACAGGATAAAGCGGCTACAGATAATGAGATGAGATTTATTTATTTTATTTTTTTTTCTGTGTGTTTGTGTAGTGTGATGTCTGTTTTTGTTTGAGTGTTTTGTCCGCCGGTGGTGGTGTAGCTCCAGACCCAGTTTTGGGCATCGGTTCCCTCCAGGCCTTGGTTCGCCGTGGGTGATGCCTGTTAGCCTGGCTAACGCGATTTCAAAGCTCTCCGAGCATTTGGTCTGGCCAAGCTATTAAGCCCAACCGTTTCCCAGAGCCCGTGGTTGACCCGCCTCCCTGAAATGCCTCAGTTTGCTACTGGTCGAAGCCAGAAAAGGTTGTGACGAAGCTTAAACCAATCACATCACTCTTTCCTCTGACGTATGCGATGCGACGGGGCTAACTGGTAGATTAAACTCTTACCGAAGCCGGTCGGGAGCAAGGCGAAAACGTCCTTCCTTTCAATAAATACCTCCAGGGCTGCTCTTTGCTCCGTTTTCAATGAGAACTTCCCGTTGAATGCTTTCAATACAGCATCTATGCGTAATAGATGCGGAAGCGTGAATGAAGCGCTTCCGGCATAGATTCTGTAAACAATCTATGGCTTCCGGTCGCAGTTCCACTACGTCAGTGCCTTGAACACGCCTCTACCCAGGGCCGTTGGAGATGCTCAAAGTTGATTGGTTCCCGATTTTTCGGGAGCTTGGAAATGCTGTAGATAGCCTGCCTGGCCAGACTAAGCTCGGAACAGGCCCTCGTGTTGCGTCACGCTTAGGATGGGCGGGCCCAGGCTAGATGCCTGTGCTCCTAGCTACGGACTGCAGTGAGCCTGTTGCTCATTTTACATCGTGGTTGTCCAGCGCTCTGTGCTTTGACGCTTGGTGTGATGTTCCGAGCGATGTTGCTCGGTGGTGTCGCGGCGGCTGTGCAGGCGGTTTGGGACACACCAGCGCTCTGCGTGGCGGAGCTTCTGTGCTCGCTTTGTGGATCCACGGCGTGGTGTTGAGCGATGTTGCTGACAGCGTCACGGCGGCGGTGCTGGAGATGCGGGACTCGTTTTCGTGCGCCTTTTGGTGGGACTGTGGCTGCTACACCACGGGAATTACATCCTGACCCCTACTCGGTGGACTTTTTACTTTTTTTTTATTATTATTTATGATTATCTATATATATATTTTTTATTTGTCTATAATTGCAAAGCGTCCTTGGGTTTCTTGAAAGGCGCTATATAAATTTAACATTATTATTATTATTAGTCCATTTATTTCGAACAGTGAACCGAATTGTATACACTCACCGGCCATTTTAATAGGAACACATGCATGCGCAGTGCGCGATCGTTACACTTGCATTCTTACAACACGATGACGTAGTGGCGAGCGCCTCTATGAGTCAGTAACCACAACAAAAATAATTATGACCTTTTTGGTGACCTTGACCGGATGACTCTCAAAATGTTGGAGGTTCGAAAACAATCCCTAGCCCCCTGGTAGACTCCGCCCCAGGCGAGGTAATCATGTTAACCTTTTTTCCACCTTTAATGTAATACAATAACCAATAACATTCAAACAATCACAAACATTTTAAGGGAAAAACGAAAAAAACAAAACAATAACCTGGTTGCATAAGTATACACACCCTTTAACGAATACCTTTTTAAAGCAGCTTTTTCTTGTAATTCAGCCCTCATTGTTTTTGGGTTAAAGGTCATACACACAATGATTCGCGGCAAGGTGGCGATAAGTGACCATGTGAAGTTGATGAACGTCAATGACGTAAAGATGATGCATGAAATACCTGCCGATTATGTGAAGTGGGTGGGTGGGTACGGAGTTAAACTACTCAACTTTGAGGTGACACGATTGAAGCGAGAAACATTTACTGTGAGGAGACAACATCCACGACTTCGGTTCCTGTGTAAACATGAAAGAGCAGCTCATTATCTCAGTCTCCAACCACCCCGAATTATACGACCGTATAAACACAATCGTCTAAAATGTGATTATTTACTTCAACAAAACTTTCAGTGACAAAGTGATGGGTGTTGAATGAATCACTTCCTGTGTCACGCCCCTTAAGAATCCACCATCTTATCACATCTTCATCTGGTCATTTTATTCCAATCTTCCTCACAAAAATGCTCCAGATCGATGAAACAGTAGAAAGAAAGAGAAAGAAAGAAAGAAAGAAAAGCGCTGACAATGGAGACTCCTAGAAATGTTAAATAATATTTTTTTTTTTTAGATATTTTTTGGGCTTTTTCACCTTTATTGGATAGGACAGTGTAGAGACAAGAAATGAGCGGGAGAGAGACGGATCGGGAAATAACCTTGGGTTGGAATCGAACCCGGATCCCCGGTATGGCGCCTTATCCACCTGAGCCATGACGTCCCCAAATAATAATTTTTTTATGAAATGTTATAAAAGAATATCCTGGAACTTTAGAGGTCAGTATTGTATGGTGGAAACTTAATGAATGGTACTAAAAATTAAGGAAAAGAGCTCGATGTTTCGGTGCTGTTTGGACACCATTAAACAACAAGTCTGGTCTGTAAGGAGTAAAAAGAAAGAAAGAAAGAAAGAAAGAAAGAAAGAAAGAAAGAAAGACCAGCTCTCAACATGCAATTGGACTCCTTCCATGGCCAAACTTTTCGTTTAGCATTACGCTAATCTATTTTTATATGTTTTGACGTTGACTTCGCTGACGAACACTCGCTTGATAACGGTGTCCGAGCGAAACTGAAACGTTCAGGGATGTGATTGGCCAAGGACAAAAAAGCAGGAAAATATACAGACCCATAATGCGACACGGCAGCAGTGTGGTGTGGTATAAACAGACAGTTTCAGAGAACTTTACCCATGAGATGTTATAATGACTCAGCACCCCGTTAACGGCCAAATGGAATTCAAGGTGAGCACTTTAACTCCACACAGAAAGGCCCTTGCCGGCCACGCGGCTCGAACCCAGGACCTTCTTGCTGTGAGGTGACAGTGCTAACCACTACACCACCGTGCAGTCTAATAATAATAATTATTATTATTATTATAATTATATCATATAATTATCATAATGATTATGAACAGCCCAAATCCCAAACGGCTCCTGGTTGAAGACGGAGTGCACTACTGTAGAAGCCTTTTTATACTTTCTATAGGGCGGTTTTGGAGAGAGCTGGGGGCATTTGGGATTCAGTTAATCATTATTATTATTAATTATTATTATTATTATTATTATTATTATTAACAAAAGGGCAGCTAGCTGCGGCTGAATCCCAAATGCCTCCCAGCTCTCTCCAAAACCGCCCTATAGAAAGTATAAAAAGGCTTCTACAGTAGTGCACTCCGTCTCCAACCAGGAGCCGTTTGGGATTCGGCCTGTTCATACGCTGTTCATACGTTGTATGGATAATGTGGTAACGTGGTCCTACCCCCCCCCCAAAAAAAAAAATTTGCATGATTCACGAGGGTCGCATTTTTATGCCTGAAAATCCGGAATTCCAGAAAAATCTGGAAGAATCACATCCTCGAACGTTGCGCTCTTTTCCTGAATTTTTAACACACTTTGTTTTTTCTAAATCTTTACTTCCAGATAAATGAATTAATTAATAACCGGCACATGGGCTTGATGTTGTAAAAAAATGGTACGAACATAAACCGGAACCAGTGACCAGTAACGGGATAAAGCATAAAGCGTTCATCCGACGGGACTCTCCCATCCAAATGGACCGTGAGACACAGTACAGCCCCACAGACCTGACAACGCACTGGTTGATAAAAAAGAGAAGCACTGCCTGCTCGTCGATATCGCTGTACCCAGAGAAGCAGAGAGAAAAGACTGAAAAGTAGCAGGATCTCAGGTTAGAGGTGGTGCATCTCTGGAACATCAGAACATGTGCTGTTCCAGTGGCTGGCATCACGATAAGCATGCACTCACTGGCCACTTTAACAAGAACTTGTTCTTGATCCTAAGATCCCTGTTCTTGGCTGCAGGACTGGAACCCAATGTGTTCTTCTGTCTGCTGTTGCTTTTCTGCTCGCCACGGTTGTAGAGTGATTATATGAGTTACTATATCCTTCCGGGCAAAAAAAAAGAAATCTTGAACCACCTCAAATCTGTCCATTTTCTGATCTCGGACCCTCTCTTATCAACCAGGCGTTTGTTTGTTTCCACCCACAGAATTGTCGCTCATTCACTCAACTCGATGTTTTTTATTTTTCGCACCAGTCTGTGTAAACTCTAGAGACTGTTGTGTGTAAAAACCCCAGGAGGAGATCAGCAGTTTCTGAAAGACTCAAACCTTCACGCTCCATCTGGCTCAAACCGAAAGAAAGTCACGCTTCACTGTGAGATCACGTGTTTTTTTTCCCGTTCTGATGTTTGAACATCGTCTGCATGATTTTATGCGTCAAGGGATCGGCTGATTAGAGAACTGCATCGAAAACACTTGTACAGGCGGATGGGCGTGTGTTCCTAATAAAGTGGCCAGAAAGCTGCATTACTTGGATCTCCGAAAAGAATCCTAAGAAATGTTCTGGAGGCTTCAGGCTACAAGTTATAGCTTGCTCTCAGTATATGGACAAATGACCAGCGCATACTTTAGCTGAGAAATTTCAAACAATAATAATAATAATAATTTCAAATACTGGTCTAATCCAAGTGTAATCATGTAAACGAGACGCCGATGCGTTTACTAATGAGTTTTGATTTCACTGAAACTTTTGCAAATGATTTGTTGCGGTCTTAAATGCGACGTGGTCACTCGGAACAGCTTCTGTGCAGATATGACCAAAAAAAAAAGGGCCTGCTTTTACTGTATCTCCAGTCAAAGCGACTGCAGAGTCAACAAATCTAAACACACCCATCACCACGGCGGGTTTACCCCGACAGCATCTCTCACACACACGTCTCATCAGGATATTTTCTAACCATACCATTACACTGTCCATCAAATCCATGTGCAAAATAGGGCTGAAAATAGGTTCCTTTAAAAATAAATAAATCAATAAAACACCCCACACAGAGCGCCTGGCTTTTCCCCCACTGGGCTGTGATTCAATTTAGTTTTGTAAGACGAGGGCAGTGCCACTGTAAACCTTCTGTTTAAGCTCGTTACTTTGCCTACAGGCCCCGTTCAGGCAGGACGCTGTGGTCCCTAAACGTCAGGTGCAATCGGCATGTAGAGCGCACCGCATTATCCACGACTCGAGGTGCTGCGAGGGTGCCACAGTCAATAAGGGCACTGCGACAGGCGCGCTCGATGCTCCCGAGGGAAAAAACGGCTGCCTCTCGAGGCTGCGCCGTGGAGAAAACCCTGAGATGCGTGCTGCCGTTAACCTGGACTGACAGCACAGGAAATGAAGGAGTGGAGAGCAAGAAAGGGTGAACGCTGAGCTCTCTCTCTCATGCACTCACACACACACTCGTTAGTCATGATGGTCATGCCGTAAGGAGGAGGAGGAGAAAGGATTGAGGGAAGAGTCTGGGACCCGACATCCTCAACCTGTCACACACGCCTCGTGTGCTGCAGCTTCTGTTTACAGACTTCCTTCTTTTATAGTCGCCTCAATCGCAAAGACTTGTGTGTGGAAAGAATGTTCCGACCAAGTTCCACTGCAGCAACAAACTCACAAAGAACGCAGGAACATCCATGGACGACGTGGGAACATGAAAGGAACCTTTGGTTATGGGTTGTCCTACTTCACACTGTCAGGGTGATGATAGCGTACTTGCCAACAATTCTCATAGGGGAGAAAAGCGCGTGAATGACATTTTCAATTGGACGAGGGTATGATGTGCGGTTGAAATGATAAAAACAGGGGATCGCAATTAATTGCAAACCATTTGAAATTTATACAATTAAAGAGCTTTTGAATTGTTGATATTGTTCTATCAATTACTCTAGGTTATGGGATTCATGTATCAGGCCTGAGAGAGCTCAGAGTGAAAAATCTGAAATAATACTCGTCTTTAATTTTAATATAATAACAATGAAAGGGAAGTCTTAAATCAGATTTTTAGCTGAAAAATCTCCTGCCTGAATATTGTATCCATACAGAGACCCACGGAAAATAACACAAGTGATGCTTTAGAAGAATGTTTATCATTTCTTAAAATAGTCACAGTGAATGAAAGTATTATTGCATTGCATCAAATGTGTTTCCTTCTGTAAGCTCATGTAAAAATACACAGAACTATAATATCGTATATAAATTAAATAAATTTTTAATAAGATTTAACCAAAATAGTAACAACTCAATTAAATAAATACTGCGCTGTCTTAGTACGACTAAAATGCATCTCTCTCACTAAACACTTTCCAACAGAATTTTTTAAAACCACTAGAAATCCTATCAAAATCCGATCGGAATGCAGCAAAGGAATTTGTTCATTTGCAAACTTTGACTGAAAGTTCTCATCTCATCTCATCATCTGTAGTCGCTTTATCCTGTTCTACAGGGTCGCAGGCGAGCTGGAGCCTATCCCAGCTGACTACGGGTGAAAGGCGGGGTACACCCTGGACAAGTCGCCAGGTCATCACAGGGCTGACACATAGGCTACGTTTACATTAGACCGTATCTGTCTCGTTTTCTTCGCGGATGCACTGTCCGTTTACATTAAACCGCCTGGAAACGCCGGGAAACGGGAATCCGCCAGCGTCCACGTGTTCAATCCAGATCGTGTCAGCTCCGGTGCTGTGTAAACATTCAGAATACGCGGATACGCTGTGCTGAGCTCTAGCTGGCGTCTCATTGGACAACGTCACTGTGACATCCACCTTCCTGATTCGCTGGTGTTGGTCATGTGATGCAACTGCTGAAAAACGGCGCAGACTTCCGCCTTGTATCACCTTTCATTAAAGAGTATAAAAGTATGAAAATACTGCTGCAAATACTGCCCATTGTGTAGTTATGATTGTCTTTAGGCTTGCCATCCTTCCACTTGCAAGTGGTAAGTGATATGCACTGGGATCACACACACAGCGGCTCAGTCCCGAATCACTGCTCGTGCACTTCACTCGTGCGCTCTGTGAGCTGCGCAGGGCCGGAGTGCGCACCCTCCAGAGGGCACTCGCTGTTCAGGGCGGAGTGATTTGGAGCGCAGGATGCCTGCGGAGCCGAGCGTATCCGTGTATTGGTGTTGCTGTGTGCACGCAAATCGTGTATTGGTGTTGCTGTGTGCACGCTAATCGTTTTAAAAACGTTAATCTGATGATCTGCTCTAATGTAAACATGGGCATAGACACAGACAACCATTCACACTCACATTCACACCTACGCTCAATTTAGAGTCACCAGTTAACCTAACCTGCATGTCTTTGGACTGTGGGGGAAACCGGAGCACCCGGAGGAAACCCACGCGGACACGGGGAGAACATGCAAACTCCGCACAGAAAGGCCCTCGCCGGCCCCGGGGCTCGAACCCAGGACCTTCTTGCTGTGAGGCGACAGCGCTAACCACTACACCACCGTGCTGCCCTTGACTGAAAGTTTTCAAACAAAATGTAAAAATGGCTCTATAAATACTACCATGCTATCAAAATATACTCCACAAAGAAATTCACTCGAATGCAACATTTTAGTCCGACCAAAATACACTCACTAGTAATCTTTCACTTAAAACCTCAAAACTCCATCAAAATCAGTCACTTTCCAGATAATTCACTTGTAAACTTTCAAACATAAATTCAAAATAGCACTAAGACACGACCGCACTATTCAAATACACTCGCCAAACACATTCTCTGTCCTGCAAAATTTCACTCAACACTTTAGAAGTTGTACAGTTTGTTTCTGAAATGGTATGGAAGACAAGTTTTATTTCGCACTCAAATGTCCATTATATTCTGATTTAAGGCATCTTTACCTTAAAATTAGGGCTGTAACGATATGCGTATCGAAATCGAAATCGCGATACGCAGAGCCACGATCCGTATCGCGATACAGGAAGGCAGAATCGCGGTACACCCTTTCAAACTTCTCCTCAGCCCAAAAACAGAGGCGCTTCCAAACTTCAATTTATGAATACTTTACTTTTTATTTAAATTACATTTTAAACTTACTTAAATTACTTTTTTTTTAAATATCTATTAGTAAGTCGTTTTTTCGCCGACCTGCGACAATCTTCTGCGAGTCACGCAACGTCCACACTCGCCACTGGCAGAGCATTCATTTCTTTTAAGCGGTCGCCATTCTGGTTGCGACGCGGGGAGCGAATCTGTAAACAAGCAGCTCATTGGCTGGCTAGGTGTGCCACAAGCCAATCACAATCACTTGACCGGAAAGGCATGCAGTGTTGCCAGATTGGGCGGGTTTAGGTGCTTTTTGGCTGGTTTTGAACATATTTTGGGGTGGAAAACGTTAGCAATATCTGGCAACACTGAAGGCATGTCTGCTTGGGCGGAAGCCTTCTGCGGCAGTTACATTTTGACACGCGAGCAATGTTTCACCATAAAAATTCCGTAATTTCCATCTGTTTTCCGCGATCACAGAAAATCATTGGCCCTATGAGAGTGAGACAGTGAGAGAGCCACCCCCCCAAAAAAAATCTTAACGGATTTACACGATTTGGAAAAATGACTTTTTCAGAACCGAAAAAAACAGAGCTTCCGGCTCAACAGTATTATTTTGAGAAATAAAACAGTCTTTGGATATACATTTGTTCATTTTTGCATACATATTACTCATTCTCTGCAGTGGTCTGAATTATTTGTTATTAAATAGTTAATGTAAGTAAGTAAATGTTAATAAGTCAAATTTACTACTTTAAAAAAACATTTTTAAAAAAATCGTGGGCGTATCGAATCGTGGGTCAAAAATCGCGATACGAATCGAATCATGAGTTGGGTGTATCGTTACAGCCCTACTTAAAATGTGTAACTGACTGGTCGAACATTTGCTTATCCACGGAAATTCATTCTCCCATGCAACCTGGTATTTGCATTCACATTTTTGCCGCTTGATATTTGGTTTAGTCGCCATGATGAATGACTGCTTGTAAAAAATGTCGGACAGCCTGGGTGAATCCTACATTACAGAAGTGACTGTCGTTCTGTTCGTTGATTGGCTAAAAATCAGTTGACGTCAGCAGTGTTTCTCATACGATTCTGATTGGACATAATCGGGAGTATTTTTAACTTGGCTGTAGGGATTTCCCCAAACCGGGAGATTATCCAGTTTTTAACAAATAAAATCGGGAGGCAAGAGACGGAGGCTAAAATCGGGAGTCTCCCGCCGAAATCAGGAGGGTTGGCAAATACGTGATAGACGGGACAACTTTTTGGGCAACACTGCCAGGCAATTGGGCTTCGACACTTTCCCATCATTTCTATCTGATCGTTTTGGGCAAATTTTTATTCAGATCATCCAATCAGAGTGCTCGCAGAAAATCACATGACCACCTGAGTGAGAGCTTCTAAAATTTTCGACAAAGATGAACGGCAGTGGAGCGAAAAAAAAACTTGTATCTTTTTATGTGTGAACCCAAAGTGGTGAATTTACAGTACCTCACTGCCTTAGAAAACCAACATTTATTTTTATGCTCAGGTTAGAATTAAGACATCATTGTTTTTTTTTTTCAGCTAAGTGTAAACTGACATTAAATAACCACCGCTCCATAGAGATCGAATGGGATTTAGCGAACTAGCAGTGGTTTTTGCTAACATAGATAACATTGCTGAAACGTATCGCTACCTACATCTTCAGTTTTGTTCCAGAAGTGATATTTACTTGAGTGAAAGACAAAAGTGACACCTGCAAATATTTCAGTGTCCATCTTTGCGGTGTCTGTCTCCCTGGCAACAGATTTGCTCTAATCTGATTGGTTATTGCCCGAATTAGCTGCCCTGTCTCACCTGTTTGCCCGTTTCCAGCAACACTGCCCAAAAAGTTGCCGTGTGCATCATCGCCTTGAGAGAGATCTGAGACCAAAGATAGTCTGATACTGTGAGGAATTTCTGAGGACCATCTCACCATGTGACTGTTGCTACGACCTACAAGTACGATGCTCTGATCAACGCAACCCTGGCGCCAAACCTGTTCTTGCGGAGCTTCACTATTTACCACCATTTACTTGGACAGAACTTCGTACCAAAGTTTATTAGATCCCACGTCGCAATAAACTTGTACAACTTGTGAAATCTCAAAATCTGCTTGCACCATAAGATGAGCTTCATACTCGGATTAACATCTAGCAGCTTCCAGTTTCACAAACCCATCAGAGACGTTACAGCGAGACGGATTTTTAACAAATGCATCACCTATATTTAATTATCACAGCGGAAAAAAAAAAGAGGATGGGTTCCCCTGAGAGTCTGGTTTCCTCGTGTCACATCAGGGAGTTTTTCCTCGCCACGGCCACCTCTGGACTGCTCATTACGTCCACATCTGGATTTCTGTCCGGCTGCTTTGTCAACTCCTCGTTTCTGAGATACCCAGCGCTGTTCTGTGAGTTTTCTGGCTAGAATCCGGATGCGTGTGTAATCGCTGATATGGTGAAGATGTTTATCATTTCTGTAAGGAGTCTCCAGTGTCAGCGCTTTGTAACACTCAGAGGTAAAGCTGTAAAAGGTGATGATACACAGACGGGGCACCTTTTTGGGCAATGTTGACAGCAACAGGCAACTAATTAGGGCAACAGACAACTGGCAACAACCAATCGGATAAGAGCAAAGCTGTTGCCAGGGAGACAGACACCGCAAAGATGGACACTGAAACATTTCCAGCTGTCACTTCTTTTGTCTTGGCTTCAGCCTTTATTTATTTCACTCGAGTAAATATCCCTTCTGGAACAAAACCGAATAGATCCTCTGGTCAAAAGATAATTTGACATTATTTTAACATTTATAAATCAAAATAACCGCATTATTCTGTTAAACACATTTTAAATCTCTTTAAAAATGTGACTAGCCTCAATCATACAGTATATGCTATAACTCATAACTGACACATACCGGTACATCACAAAAACATCATTTAATTCTCATCTCAGAAAAAAAAAAGACAAAAGGACACGGACCAGGAGATGCTGCTGAGGAGGAAAAGGGCGTGGCAGAGCTCCTGAAAGGCTTTCTTTCTTTTTTAGATCCTGGAGTTTGTACTGTTTCGCCCTCAGGTTCCACAAGTAGTCGTGCTCTGGATGTGAATTAGATCAGACGACAAGTTCGACAATCTATATTACAGCTCAGAAAAAGAAAAAAAAAGTTAAAAAAAATCATGAGCTGCCTGTCACTTTTAACTTGACGCCAGAGAGCTAATATTATCCCGACATAGCTAGCGATTAGTTTCACCTATGTTAGCAAAAACCACCACTAGTTTGCTAAATCCCATTCGATCTCTATGGAGCGGTGGTTAGCTAACGACAGTTTACACTTTGCTGGAGAAAAATTAAAAATAAAAACAAAAAAATTTAAAAACCCTCGATGTCTTAATTCCAACCTGAGCATAAAAATACAGTGGTGCTTGAAAGTTTGTAAACCCTTTAGAATTTTCTATATTTCTGCATAAATATGATCTAAAACATCATCAGATTTTCACACAAGTCCTAAAAGTAGATAAAGAGAACCCAGTTAAACAAATGAGACAAAAATATTATACTTGGTCATTTATTTATTGAGGAAAATGATCCAATATTACAGATCTCTGAGTGGCAAAAGTATGTGAACCTTTGCTTTCAGTATCTGGTGTGACCCCCTTGTGCAGCAATAACTGCAACTAAACGTTTGCGGTAACTGTTGATCAGTCCTGCACACCGGCTTGGAGGAATTTTAGCCCGTTCCTCCGTACAGAACAGCTTCAACTCTGGGATGTTGGTGGGTTTCCTCACATGAACTGCTCGCTTCAGGTCCTTCCACAACATTTCCATTGGATTAAGGTCAGGACTTTGACTTGGCCATTCCAAAACATTCACTTTATTCTTCTTTAACCATTCTTTGGTAGAACGACTTGTGCGCTTCGGGTCGTTGTCTTGCTGCATGACCCACCTTCTCTTGAGATTCAGTTCATGGACAGATGTCCTGACATTTTCCTTTAGAATTCGCTGGTATAATTCAGAATTCATTGTTCCATCAATGATGGCAAGCTGTCCTGGCCCAGATGCAGCAAAACAGGCCCAAACCATGATACTACCACCACCATGTTTCACAGATGGGATAAGGTTCTTATGCTGGAATGCAGTGTTTTCCTTTCTCCAAACATAACGCTTCTCATTTAAACCAAAAAGTTCTATTTTGGTCTCATCTGTCCACAAAACATTTCTCCAATAGCCTTCTGGCTTGTCCACATGATCTTTAGCAAACTGCAGATGAGCAGCAATGTTCTTTTTGGAGAGCAGTGGCTTTCTCCTTGCAACCCTGCCATGCACACCATTGTTGTTCAGTGTTCTCCTGATGGTGGACTCATGAACATTAACATTAGCCAATGTGAGAGAGGCCTTCAGTTGCTTAGAAGTTACCCTGGGGTCCTTTGTGACCTTGCCGACTATTACACACCTTGCTCTTGGAGTGATCTTTGTTGGTCGACCACTCCTGGGGAGGGTAACAATGGTCTTGAATTTCCTCCATTTGTACACAATCTGTCTGACTGTGGATTGGTGGAGTCCAAACTCTTTAGAGATGGTTTTGTAACCTTTTCCAGCCTGATGAGCATCAACAACGCTTTTTCTAAGGTCCTCAGAAATCTCCTTTGTTTGTGCCATGATACACTTCCACAAACATGTGTTGTGAAGATCAGACTTTGATAGATCCCTGTTCTTTAAATAAAACAGGGTGCCCACTCACACCTGATTGTCATCCCATTGATTGAAAAGACCTGACTCTAATTTCACCTTCTAATTAACTGTTAATCCTAGAGGTTCACATACTTTTGCCACTCACAGATCTGTAATATTGGATCATTTTCCTCAATAAATAAATGACCAAGTATAATATTCTTGTCTCATTTGTTTAACTGGGTTCTCTTTATCTACTTTTAGGACTTGTGTGAAAATCTGATGACGTTTTAGGTCATATTTATGCAGAAATACAGAAAATTCTAAAGGGTTCAGAAACTTTCAAGCACCACTGTCGATCTCTGTTGCTTTTCGCAGCATTTGATGAGGTAAATTCACCAGGTTGGGTTTACACAGAACAAATTACCGCCATCAAAAGATACAAATTGTCTCTCTTTCTTTGTTTTCGCTCCAGTACCATTGAGATGCCGCCATCTTCGTTGAAAATTTCAGAAGCTCTCACTCAGGTGGTCATGTGATTCGCTGCTAGCGCTCTGATTGGATGATCTTAAAAAGTTGCCTAAAACAATCAGATACAAACAACACTGCCCAATCTCAATGGAGAAAATGTCAAAGCACAGTTGCCTGGCAACACGGTCCAAAAAGTTGCCCCGTCTATCATCACCTTTAATTTCTGAAATCTGAGAGAGAGAGAGAGAGAGAGAGAGAGAGAGAGAGAGAGAGGAGTTTACACTTTGTGGTTTCTTGCTAACATAAGCTGTGTTTTTGTTTTGTTTATTGTTTTTATGGAATCAATTTTGTGCCAAAATGTTCATACAATACTTTTGAAATATCAAACAAAAACGACAAATCAAAATACAAAAAAACAAAAAAAAGGTCTATTTTTTTTAGACTGGCAAACAAATTATTCGTGTAATCGTGCAACATATCAGTCTATTACTCTTCAGAAACCTTTTATTTTTGTTCCGCGGCTTTCTCAGTTTTGTTTGACGTGATTTATTTTGGTTGCGATTCCAGCTTTCTCGTTTGCGCTCCCTGACTTTTTGCTTGCAGTTTTGGCACAAACTTCACGTGTGGGTGGGCTGTCCAGGAACACATTCCCATTGGCTAACTTGTGTTTGACTGACAGCTACGCTCAGCCATTCCCTACTCGGATTCTGGCGGACTGTTTGACGAGTGACCGATCCATTGACGGTAAACAAGGATGGAGTGGACTTCAGTGGCGACTATGATATTGAATTAATTCAACAAAGTGTAAATTCAATATCATAGTCGCCACTGAAGTCCACTCCATCCTTGTTTACCGTCAATGGATCGGTCACTCGTCAAACAGTCCGCCAGAATCCGAGTAGGGAATGGCTGAGCGTAGCTGTCAGTCAAACACAAGTTAGCCAATGGGAATGCGTTCCTGGACAGCCCGCCCACACGTGAAGTTTGTGCCAAAACTACAAGCAAAAAGTCAGGGAGCGCAAACGAGAAAGCTGGAATCGCAACCAAAATAAATCACGTCAAACAAAACTGAGAAAGCCGCGGAACAAAAATAAAAGGTTTCTGAAGAGTAATAGACTGATATGTTGCACGATTACACGAATAATTTGTTTGCCAGTCTAAAAAATTGACTTTTTTGGTTTTTTTTTTTTTGTATTTTGATTTGTCGTTTTTGTTTGATATTTCAAAAGTATTGTATGAACATTTTGGCACAAAATTGATTCCATATGTTTTTATCTTCTGGAACACGACCGACAGCAGGAACCATCACGTTTTCTGGATGCTCCACAAAATTCAAGGTCACTATAAAGTCAAACTCAAAGTCCTTCCTGTGCCAGGACCTGGTCTTCCCAGGCGGTCTCCCGTCCCAGTACCAACCAGGCCCTGAAGGTGCATTGGGCAGTGCCGATCTCTGTTTCCGTAACCCTCACAGTCTCTCGCCGATACAGCGGGGGGTTGGTTCTCTGGAAACCTCGAGAGTTTGACTCCCTGCTCGCATCTGTATTGCAGCGCCTCACCACACGGCAGTAGGTATCATTTTTATGACGGTCTTTGGTATGACCTGACCGTGAGTAGAACTCATCGTCTCGTGATCGAGAGGTGGACATGCAAACCGCTAGGCCAACTCACGGTCCAGGGCAACTATAAATGGATAAAAGTACACCTCTTTCCTGCTGCTGTGCTGTAAAAGGAATAAAACACTCCAGGATGAGCTGTTTTAGGAAAATAATCAATCAGTTTCCCAGCTCCACTTCATCACACCACTCTGTTGTTGATCATTTTCCCAGGACAGCGCAACACGCAATGTTTCATTCCGGACATATTCGTGTTTCAAATTCCTGTTTCACATGATGCACATTATGCATGTGTTTATTTATTTATAAGATTTTAAAAAAGTAAGTAAATACATAAAGTTGTGTTTTCTTGTTCCGAAATGTAAACCATGACCGTAACTACAGTAAAAGTGATTTTAGAATTGAGCCCGGTTTTGTAATTAGCATGGTGATTATTTTATTGTTTTATCCTCTTCGGTACAGACGCCCTTCTGACTCGCAGCTGTTCCTCTGTGATCGTTCGTGAGGTAGTGGTGTGTGATACAGATGTGCAATTAAAAAAAAAAAAAACACAACAGAGATGATGTGTGGAAGTGGGCGTGATGGAGGAGGGTGATGATCTGAACGTGTCGCTCGTTCTTCTGGTTTAAAACGTGTTAAACTCTCGTCACTGATCATCCTGAGGGATGGAGTTATGCATTATTCATGCGACCCCTCTCTCTCTCTCTCTCTCTCTCTCACCGCTAGCCATTTTACACCGTCCTGCGTTTGATGAACTCGACGACACGCGCTGCTCCGAGTGTGACTCCTCAGACACGGGGAACAGAGGGAAATGAAACAAAGAAAGTAAGAGAAAACATCCAGAGGCGATCGGCGTGAGACACTCGTTCATTTCGCCGTCACAGCCGTGGAACAGTTTCACTACAGTACTGAGTGAGACTGGAGTGGAAGTCAAAACCAACCGGCTGATGTCAGCGCGTGCTGTTTACGGTCCCACTCGGTGATGTTAGTTTCTCAGCAGGGAGACGGAGAGACGCGGAAACTCATTAGGACACACTGATGGGAGGAAATGTCTGCCTTTAGCGAGAGAATAACCTCATACTGTACACACTGTGTGAGAGCATCAGGGGAGAGAGAGAGAGAGAGAGAGAGAGAGAGAGAGAGACCAAAAGAGAGAGCAAGAGAGACACACAGACAGAGATAGACAAAGAGAGAGAGAGATAGACAGAGAGAGCCACACAGACAGAGAGAGAGATAGCAAGAGCGAGAGAGAGACAGACACAGACAGAGAGAAGGAGACACAGAGAGTGAGAGAGAGACAGAGAGAGAAGGAGACACAGAGTGAGAGAGAGAGAGACAGACAGAGAAGGAGACACAGAGAGTGAGAGAGAGAGAGACAGACAGAGAGAGAGATAGCAAAAGCGAGAGAGAGAGACAGACACAGACCGAGAGAAGGAGACAGAGAGTGAGAGAGAGAAAGAGAGAGACAAACAGAAAGAGACAGACACAGAGAGACACAGACAGAGAGAGACACACACAGAGCAAGAGAGAGAGCAAGAGAGAGACAGACACAGAGAGAGAGACAGAGAGAGAGAGCAAGACAGAGACACACAGAGAGAGACAGACAGAAAGAGAGAGACAGACACAGAGAGAGAGCGAGAGAGAGACAGAGAGCGAGAGAGAGACAGACAGAGAGCGAGACACAGAGACAGAGCAAGAGAGAGAGGGACAGAGAGAGAGACACACAGACAGCGAGAGAGAGAGACAGACAGAGAGAGAGACAGACCGACACGGACAGACAGACAGGCAGGCAGGCAGACAGACAAAGAGAGACAGACAGACAAACATGGACACAGAAGTTTAACTTTAAATCTATTTCACCAAAAAAGGGTGATAACTGTCAAAGAAAGGAAAAAAAAAACACAAATGCTACTGGCTGATTTTTTATTTTTGTTTATTCACAGTTGGAACTGGGAGATACGCGATACTAAAAATAATAATAATAATAATAATAATAATAATAATAATAATAATCTTTGATATTGTGATACATTTTAATGTAGTTTTACAAACTGACTGGAAGCCGCTGATTTTTGTGCTTAAAATTTAAAAATGCAAAATGATTTTTATGTTTTTTTAGCTAAACTACACTGATTTCTGTAGACAATAAACGCAACATGACTGTACTGCGGGAAGTTTATTCTCTCTCTCTCACACACACACAGTAGAGAGGCCTCTGATCATCTTCGATGTGATATTTTTTGTCGAACCCCCCCCAGTCAGACTCCTGTTGATGATATTTCGCTCGGTTTTACGTTGCTTGGCAGCCAGCGGTTCACGTGAACGTCCTCGTCTTTACGTCCACGCAGAGCCGGGACGTTCCCTGTTTACCGCACGGCCGTCATGGTAACCCATCTCTCACTGAGCATGCTGGTTTCCTCTTTCGCTCCAGACTCGCTCTGACTGCGAGAAAGAAGCTGCACTCAAACATAAAACTCTCCTTATAAACTTCTCTCACTCCGAACCCTTCACTTCACTCCACGCTCCCGGTGAGAGCGCACGCACAGAGAGACGCTGATGAGGAAGGGCGCGAGTAAAGCCCTGTGACTTCCTGTATTTTATTCTCCAGCGTACTTAAACACGGTTTAGACCGATATCCTCTTCCCGCTCATCAAGAGCCGCTTTTCTCACACAGCCAACAGCTTGTCCTTTTTTATTTTTTTCATCTTTCTCATGTGCGATCACTTTGTCAGGAATGTATTTAAGCTGACCGAGTTAATTTATTTCCAGATGAACATTACGCCAATCACTGGAGTCATAACTCGGCGTATTTGCTGAGCTGCTGTTGCTTGGAGGGATAATAAACACGACTCCGGTGGAAATATTCGGCTGATGTTCGCCTGTTTCGCGAGCTGTTTAAAGCGACGCCGCTCTCGATCCGCTGTACGTTTCTGAGTGATCGCCGTCTGTCGGGGATTAGAGCCAACAGTGTTAGACATCGCTCATATCCCATTACATCATCGCTCAGTCCCACTATACGGCGCGATTTAACTCCATTTGAGATTCAGCCAAAAGACAGACAGAGAGAGAGAGAGAGAGAGAAGCTGGTTTTTTTTTTCTGAATTCTCAATCCTGATTGGTCAGAAGAGAAGGAGTTGATTTATCTTCTATAACAGCAGCTCTGACAATCACGCAGCTTCACACTCCCCGGCCACTTTAATAGGAACTTCTTGTTGATTCTAAGATTCCTGTTCTTCACAAGACTGGAACCCGGTGTGTTCTTCTGCTGTTGCTTTTCTGCTGAGATGCTTTTCTGCTCACCACGGCTGTAGTGGTGAAAGAGTGATTATATCCTTCCTAGCAAAAAAGAAATCTTGAGCCAATGGGTCCATTTTCTGAACTCTGACCTCTCTTATCAAGGCGTTTTGTTTAATTTAGCGATTACGCTAACTTGGGCATATTTACATTTTTACATATTTTCTACTATTGTTCCTGAATGTGCACTGTCCTTGTCAAACAAACCAATAAATAAAGTTCTTAATAAAGTGGCCAGTGAGTGTCTGTCAAGTTCTCGTTTTCCGTAAGGAGATGATGTTTAACGTTTATCGAACGAGTCTCTAGTGTCAGCACTTTGTAACAGTCAGAGTTCACGATTTTTGCGTTTTCTCTCTCATAAAAACAGGTAACAGGCTGCGTCTTACGGTAGGCGCTTCAAGATGGAGGGAAAAAAAGACATTCTTGTGAGCGAACGACTTTACAGCTGCTGTAACACAAACAAGAAGAGGAACGAACTTGTTTCGTGGACGTTCCACAACGCTACATGCTAAAAGCAGATAAAAAGTATGGCGTCTTGTTTAATAAACAGAAGATCTCTGGACTCGTTGGCTGACTGCTGTAGCATCAGACGAATAAAATATAAAACACGATGGGGAAAACAGGAATATAATAAACCTCCGCTGATTCTTATTTTCCTGTCACAGCATGACACAGAGTGTTTTATTCCTTTCTTTTACATCTCATGCATTTTTTTTTTTTACTTTTGGAAAACGTAAATCATAATGAAGGACTGAACGATGTGTGTTTTTCTGGGCCGATACCGATAGCGATTATTCATAATCAAGGACAACGACGGCTGATATTTGGGGTTGATATTTATTTAGTGTCAATTTGATGTTTGAAAATTCAGTTTTAAAATGTACAAGAATTCAATTCTTACTCACACGGCAAAAAACGGCATCTTAGCAAGTGATAATCCCATGACTCTATTCAAATCAATCAACTATTTCCTGTTATAAGATTACAATTAACCAAATATCAGATTATTTTCATTTATTATACGGCACGAGCTACTTCTCGTAAAACCGTGCGCTCTGATTGGTTCCTCACCGAGCAGAATTTTCCTGTAATGCCTGTGGAAGAATATATAAGAGATTACGGACTTTATTTCCAAGGCGTTGGGATTTAAATGTTGCAAAAAAATAAAAATAAAAAAATAAAAAAAGATTAATTAGAAATCAAAACTGAATCAAAAACGGACAAAAGACAAACAAGAGTCGGCGAGTTACTCAAGAAATGAGCGGCAAAGAGTGTTCAGAAACCGCTAGCAGAAATCCAGTTTTGAAACCGCTAGCCGTTTATTCTGCACGTGTGACTCAACGTCACGCCTCGTTATAACGAGTGTGTATTTTAATCTGAGAAATAAAAAAAAGAAAAAAAGCCAGATAATAAACTCCTTATTAATCTCGCTTGCTTGGTCTTTACAGGAAAATATCAGACCGAGGTCTTGACAGTACGGGCTCAGTCAGAGATGGAGCATATATTTCTAGACATGTTTAACTGTTTGTTTGGAAAGAAAATGTTTGCCAATGTAATAAAACACTTAAAAAAAAAAACAGTGATGTGTCTAGAAATGTTGTTATTATTATATAAAAATAATCTTATACCAGGAAATAGATAGATAGATAGATAGATAGATAGATAGATAGATAGATAGATAGATAGACTTTATTTCAACAGGGGGGCCTGTTCAGCACAGCTGGTATCCATGGGGCCCCGCAAAACCTCTACTCTCTCGTCTTCTTCCGCTTATCCAGGACCGGGTCGCGGAGGCAGCAGTCTAAGCATGGAAGCCCAAACTTCCCTTTCCCCAGACACCTCGGCCAGCTCCTCGGGAAGAACACCGAGGCGTTCCCAGGCCAGCCGAGAGACATAGTCCCTCCAGCGTGTCCTGGGTCTTCCCCGGGGCCTCCTCCCGGGGGGACATGCCTGGAACACCTCCCCAGGGAGGCGTCCAGGAGGCATCCGAAAAAGATGCCCGAGCCACCTCAGCTGGTTCCTCTCGATGTGAAGGAGCAGCGGCTCTACTCCGAGCTCCTCCCGAGTGACTGTGCTTCTCACCCTATCTCTAAGGGAGCGCCCAGCCACCCTGCGAAGGAAACTCATTTCAGCCGCTTGTATCCGCGATCTTGTTCTTTCTGTCATTACCCAAAGCTCATGACCATAGGTGAGAGTCGGAACGTAGATCGACCGGTAAATTGAGAGCTTCGCCTTTTGGCTCAGCTCCTTCTTCACCACGACGGACCGGTAAAGCGACCGCATCACTGCGGAGGCTGCACCGATCCGCCTGTCGATCTCACGCTCCATCCTTCCCTCACTCGTGAACAAGATCCCGAGATACTTAAACTCCTCCACTTGAGGCAGGACTTCTCCACCAACCTGGAGAGGGCAAGCCACCCTTTTCCGGTCGAGAACCATGGCCTCGGACTTGGAGGTGCTGATTCTCATCCCAGCCGCTTCACACTCGACTGCAAACCGCCCCAGTGCATGCTGAAGGTCCTAGTTTGAAGAAGCCAACAGGACAACATCATCCGCAAAAAGCAGAGATGAAATCCTGTGGTTCCCAAACAGGATTCCTTCCGGCCCCTGGCTGCGCCTAGAAATTCTGTCCATAAAAATTATGAACAGAACCGGTGACAAAGGGCAGCCCTGACGGAGTCCAACATGCACTGGGAACAGGTCTGACTTACTGCCGGCAATGCGAACCAGACTCCTGCTCCGTTCGTACAGGGACTGGACAGCCCTTAGCAAAGAGCCCCGAACCCCATACTCCCGAAGCACCCCCCACAGAATACCACGGGGGACACGGTCGAATGCCTTCTCCAGATCCACAAAGCACATGTGGACTGGTTGGGCAAACTCCCATGAACCCTCGAGCACCCTATAAAGGGTATAGAGCTGGTCCAGTGTTCCGCGACCAGGACGAAAACCGCATTGTTCCTCCTGGATCCGAGGTTCGACTATTGGTCGAATTCTCCTCTCCAGTACCCTGGAGTAAACTTTCCCTGGGAGGCTGAGAAGTGTGATTCCCCTATAATTGGAGCACACTCTCCGGTCCCCTTTCTTAAAAAGAGGGACCACCACCCCAGTCTGCCACTCCAGAGGCACTGTCCCCGACCGCCACGCAATGTTGCAGAGGCGTGTCAACCAAGACAGCCCCACAACATCCAGAGACTTGAGATACTCAGGGCGGATCTCATCCACCCCCGGTGCCTTGCCACCGAGGAGCTTGCAAACCACCTCAGTGACTTCGGCTTGGGTAATGGACGAGTCCACCTCTGAGTCATCAGCCTCAGTCTCCTCAGTGGAAGACATGACGGTGGGATTGAGGAGATCCTCAAAGTATTCCTTCCACCGCCCGACAATGTCCCCAGTCGAGGTCAACAGCTCCCCACCCGCACTGTAAACAGTGTTGGCAGAGTACTGCTTCCCCCTCCTGAGGCGCCGGACGGTTTGCCAGAATTTCTTCGAGGCCGACCGATAGTCCTTCTCCATGGCCTCCCCAAACTCCTCCCAGTTCCGAGTTTTTGCCTCCGCAACTGCCCGAGCTGCAGCACGCCTGGCCTGCCGATACCCGTCGGCTGCCTCAGGAGTCCTGGAGGTCAACATGGCCCGATAGGACTCCTTCTTCAGCTTGACGGCATCCCTTACTTCCGGTGTCCACCACCGGGTTCGGGGATTGCCGCCACGACAGGCACCGGAGACCTTGCGGCCACAGCTCCGAACAGCTGCATCCACAATGGAGGTAGAGAACATGGTCCACTCAGACTCAATGTCCCCCGCCTCCCTCGGAAGCTGGGAAAAGCTCTCCCGGAGGTGGGAGTTAAAGACCTCCCCAACAGAGTGCTCGGCCAGACGTTCCCAGCAGACCCTCACCATACGTTTGGGCCTGCCAGGTCTGTCCAGCTTCCTCCTCCGCCAGCGGATCCAACTCACCACCAGGTGGTGATCAGTTGACAACTCAGCCCCTCTCTTCACCCGAGTGTCCAAGACATAGGGTCGGAGATCAGATGACACGACTACAAAGTCGATCATCGACCTCCGACCTAAGGTGTCCTGGTGCCACGTGCACTTATGGACACCCCTATGCTCGAACATGGTGTTCGTTATGGACAAACTGTGACTAGCACAGAAGTCCAATAACAAAACACCACTCGGGTTCAGATCGGGGAGGCCGTTCCTCCCAACCACGCCCCTCCAGGTGTCACTGTCATCGCCCACGTGAGCATTGAAGTCCCCCAGTAGCACAATGGAGTCCCCAGTCTGAGCACCCCTCAGTACCTCTCCCAGGGACTCCAAGAAGGCTGGATACTCTATACTGCTATTTGGCCCGTAGGCACAAACAACAGCAAGAGCCCTCTCCCCAATCCGAAGGCGCAGAGAGGCGACCCTCTCGTTCACTGGGGTAAACTCCAACACATGGCGGCTGAGCTGGGGAGCTATAAGGAAGCCCACACCAGCCCGCCGCCGCTCACCACGGGCGACTCCAGAGAAGTGGAAAGTCCAGCCCCTCTCAAGGAGCTGGGTTCCAGAGCCCAAGCTGTGCGTGGAGGTGAGCCCGACTATCTCTAGCCGGTACCTCTCAACCTCCCGCACAAGCTCAGGCTCCTTCCCCCCCAGCGAAGTGACATTCCATGTCCCAACAGCCAGCCGCTGTGTCCGGGGATCAGGTCGTCGAGGCCCCTGCCTTCGACTGCCACCCAATCCACACTGCACCAAACCCCTACTGCTACCTCTGTGGGTGGTGAACCCACAGGAGGTCGGGCCCACGTCACCTCTTCGGGCTGAGCCCGGCCGGGCCCCATGGGCAAAGGCCCGGCCACCAAGCGCTCGCATACGAGCCCCAACCCCGGGCCTGGCTCCAGGGTGGGGCCCCGGCTGCGTCCTACCGGGCGACGTCACGGTCCTGGATTTTTCCTCCATAGGGGTTTTTTGGTGAACTGCTCTTGGTCTGGCCTGTCACCTAGGACCTGTCTGCCTTGGGAAACCCTAACAGGGGCATAATGCCCCCGACAACATAGCTCCTAGGATCATTCAAGCACACAAACCCCTCCACCACAATAAGGTGGCAGTTCTAGGAGGGGCAAAACCTCTACTCATTTACAATTTAAAAAAAAAAATATATATATATATATATATATATATATATATATATATATATATTTCCCAGCTGGGAGGTCCGTCTCGTGAAATACCGTGACTGAGGTCTTGAAAGTACTGAGCGAGGCCCTCTGGGTCGAGGTCAGTATTCAAGGCCGAGGTCACGGTATTTCACCATACGGACCGACCTTAAGCTGGTAAATAATATATTTATTTTTTCTTTACCAAATTCTAACAGAAAACGAGAGCGCCCGAAAGGGAAAACCGAGCCGAGCCGCCATTTTGAATCCTCATTCACGGTTGTAATGCAAATGGCTTCCTCCTCGGTATACAAGTGCACTTCCATGGCAGGAAAAAAAAAAAACTACATTTTGCCGCCTATGTAGTCCCCTATTTAAACAAATAGGAGTCATTCAGGATTCAGCCATGTTTTTGCTCGGCGTTAGCAACAGTTACAGGTTTTTAGCTTTCTCTTGAAATGTCTTCTTTTATTTCTTCTTCCTCAGGGTAGTAAAACTCGCTTTCGCTGTGAACACTGTCGTTATCGCTATCCATGCTGTAAAATTAATGCTATTCTCCTGAGAAATGCTGGCAAAAATTTATAAGATTTTTGATAATCTTAAAAATAAATCTTATAAAAAAAAAAGATAAATGTTGACAAAAAAAATGCTACTATGTTTGTTGTTGTTGTGAACGAGTGAGTCGCCAGAGGTCCGTAACCGGGGTCCGTAACCGGGGTCCGTACCGTAGGATACAGACCCGCTCGCCAGCCAATCAGAGCGCAGGATTTGATGAAAACTGCACCGTGAAAAAAATAAATTACAATAATCTTTAATAATCTCATTCAGATATTCAATCTAAAATATTTATTAATACTACTATTATGGTCATAAGAGGAAGAGAAAAAAAATACAATGAAACTTTAAAAGAAAAAAAGACATGAAACTAACAAAAACATCATAATTCTATAATACTTGTATAAATAAGACTGAAAATGAGATCGAATGAGCCTTTTAAACTGATTTAGAGACGTTGTTGATTTAATATTTGCTGGCGGTGAATTAAAAAGTACTGAAGCTGAAGCTCTAAAAGCTGCTTTAGCGAGTGTAAGCTGAGGTTTGGGTAAACGCAGGTCAGATTTACGCCGAGTTTTATCACGATGAGTTCTGAGTGAAATGATCGCTCAGATCATTCGGAACTAAGGCATTTAAACACGAGCAGACAGTTATGAATCTTTCCGTTTGTCTCTAAATCAGTCCAGTTTTAAAAATTGCAGTGCACAACTCACTTTAAATGAAAACTTTGTAAAGAAAAGGTGTGTGTGTGTGAGAGAGACTGAGGGAGTGAAACAATATGACCGATGCTGTGTGTTTTGTGAACTGCGCTGTTCAACATCGACGTGTTCTGACTTGTCGTCTCACTGAGGAAGTGAAAGCAGGCGCTGGTTCGAGCCTGCGTTTCTCACAAACACTGAAAAGCGTGACTGATCAGATTCGGGCTCGACACGTCGTTCACGTTGGTCCCGATCCGACAGCGCTGTGGGCGGGGCACTGGGCCGGACTACAGAAGTGTGTTTTAATTGTAATTGTGTCAGATATGCGCATTAAAAAAAACAAAAAAACAACTTTTATCAGCAAGGAAACAAGTTTAAGTGCCGATTCCGATAATCAGAAGGATGCTGAAGATCAGCTCTGTTTATCGGTCAACCACTAATAATAATAATAATAAAAGGAGAGGCATATATCTCGATCAGATTTCCTCCATCAGTGGTTAAATTTTCGTAAATACACTGTTCATTTCAACAACTCAGTGTCCATGTCTGTGATTAAACAGAAGGGCGTTGGATCTGAAACACTGTGATGCAGAACCTGACCCCAACAGTGCGGGTTTGTGAACAGGGAGGAATACAGGAGCTGAAGAATCACATGGATGCTTATTATACAGTGCTATAAGTCTGAGGCTGTGGACATGAGCAGCTTGTGTGTGTGTGTGTGTGTGTGTGTGTGTGTGTGTGTGTGTGTGTCCCATGGTTTCTGAGCACGATTTCCAGCCATGGCAAGTGGCTGTCAGGGCAAAGGCCCCCAAGGCTCGTGGGTAATGATGCGTCTCGGCATGAGGACCTTAAGTTGAGCTCCCAGTCAGTGCAGAGTGTGTGTGTGTGTGTGTGTGTGTGAGAGAGAGAGAGAGAGAGAGAGAGAGAGAGAGTGAGAGAGAGTGTCAGTCAGTGGGTGCTCACTTTAGAGCTCTCTCACACTCCCACCGCAGAGAAACAACAATGCTGTCAACGAGAGCCTGCGCACGCGCGCACACACACACACACACACACACACACACACACACACACCATTATCCACACAGGTCACTGCAGTAACACACTCGAGATGGACAGAGAGAGACAGAGAGAGAGAGAGCGGTAAAAAGGAAAGGTAGTGAGGCGGCAAAATAAGGAAAGGTAGAAAGTCAGAAGCAAGATGGCAAATGTTTAAAGGAGAGAGAAAGAGAGTGGAAATAAAAAGACAGAAGGGAAGGTCAAACGGTGTCGAAAATAAAGAAAGATGGGAGGAGTGGAAAAAGAAAGAGTAAAAGGAAGAGAGGAAGGCAAACAGTGAAGAGAGAGAAAAATGGGAGCGGGTGAAAGATTAAAAGGGAATAAAAGGAAAGAAAATGAGGGGGGGCAGGAAGGCAAAATAGTGCAGGGAGAGAGAGAAAATTGAAGAGGATAAAAGAGAGAGACTTGGGGAAACCTGAGCAGAGGGATTAAAAAAGGACATAAAATGAGAGACCGGAAAAGTACTGAGAAAGAAAGGGATAGAACGTGAGAATGAAAGAAAGACAGGAAAAAAAATTAAATGTCATGAGAAAGCAAAGTAATGAAAGGTAGATAATAGAAGGTGAGCGAGAGACAATAAAAAAAGAGGTTTATTTTTTAAATGAGTGAAACGAAAAAGGGGAAGAATAAACACGGGGGACGGGAAGACAAAACAATAATGAGAGAGAGAGAGAGAGAGAGAGAGCGTGCGCGTCTTGAACAGACAGATTGGATGAGAAAAACTGAGAAAGAAGAGAATGAAAAAAGATGATGGAAAGGAAGGCGATAGGAAGAGAGGAAGAAAAGACAAAGGATAAAAAGAAGGTGGAAAAAGATGTAACAAAGAGAAAGAACAGAAGGGAAGAAGAGAGGATGCAGAGTCAGAAGAGAGAGAAGAATACGATGAGTGAGAGTGGGGAAAAAAAGAAAGAGTAAATAAATGAGAGCGAGAGGGGGGACGGAAGAGAGAGAAAATCGAAGAGGATAAAAAAAGATAGACTTGGGGAAACCTGAATTTAAAAAAAAAGGATAGAAAATGAGAAGCTAGAAAAAAAGTGGGGAAAAAGAAAGGGATAGAAAGTGAGAGTGAAAGAAAGATGAAAAAAGGAAAAACTGCGAAACAGCAAAATAATGAAAGGTAGATAATAGAAGGTGAACGAGAGACGGAATTAAAAAAAAGAGGATTTTTTTAATACTGAATGAATGAAAGGAAAAAGGTTAGAATAAACAGAGAGAGAGAGAGAGAGAGAGAGGGGACAGGAAGACAAAACAATAACGAGCGAGAGAAAGAAAAGAGGGAGACTTGAACAGACAGACTGGATGGGAAAAACTGAAAAAGAAGAGAATGATAGAAAGGAGGTATATTAGGACGGAGAGAAAGGAGACAGGAAGAGAGGAATAAAAGACAAAGGATTAAGAGAAGGTGGAAACAGATGTGAGAAAAAGAAACGAGGAAGAAAAGAAAGACTGAGAGAAAGAAGAGAAGAGAGGAAGGGAGGATGTAAAGTGAGAAAGGAGAGAGGCGGGGGGGTTAGGAAAGAAAGATGAGCCCATTAGAGAAGACGAGTGCAGACATATGGACGAACACGTGTTCTGTAGATCCGTGTGTGTGTCGTTTTCTTTACTTTTCCCTCGCACTGTGCTGATCAGCAGCTCAAATTAAATCTAAAGCCCTCGTTATAGATTTATTCACGCGGCTCCTCTGCGCAGTGTGGATCGGCGCCGGTGTCGGTCCGATACCCGACATACAGCTACACTTGTGGTCAGAAGTTTACATACAGTGACGTCAATGTCATCTTGGATACGAACGTCATGGCAATATTTGGGCTTGCAGTAATTTCTCGGAACTGTTCTTTACAGCATACAGCTTTAACTTTAAACAATAAAAATAAAAACACTAGAATTTGGCGCACAAGTTTTAATTTTCTTTGGGGTTTCTGAAATCAACACAGGGTCAAAATTACACATACAGCACACCTGATATTTGGGTAAAATGTCTCTTTGCAAGATTCACCTTGACCAAACATATCTGTTTACCGAGAACAAGCTTCTGGCAGAATTCTGGTTGGTAGAATTCAATTAATTTTTTTTTTTCTTGGCATGGACTCGGTTTATAAGCACGGTCCATATATTTTCAACAGGGCTGAAGTCAGGACGTGTTTTAAGCTTAATGTTAGCCTGCTTTATCCTCCACAACCAGCTCTGATGTGTGTTTGGGTTCATTGTCCTGTTGTAACTCCCAATCATGTTCAAGTTTCTGATGGTTTATGCTGAAGAATTCTGAGGTTGGGCGGCACGGTGGTGTAGCGGTTAGCGCTGTCGCCTCACAGCAAGAAGGTCCGGGTTCGAGCCCTGTGGCCGGCGAGGGCCTTTCTGTGTGGAGTTTGCATGTTCTCCCCGTGTCCGCGTGGGTTTCCTCCGGGTGCTCCGGTTTCCCCCACAGTCCAAAGACATGCAGGTTAGGTTAACTGGTGACTCTAAATTGAGCGTAGGTGTGAATGTGAGTGTGAATGGTTGTCTGTGTCTATGTGTCAGCCCTGTGATGACCTGGCGACTTGTCCAGGGTGAACCCCGCCTTTCACCCGTAGTCAGCTGGGATAGGCTCCAGCTCGCCTGCGACCCTGTAGAACAGGATAAAGCGGCTAGAGATAATGAGATGTGATGAGAATGAATTCTGAGGTTCTTCCATCCACTTTGCGCAATGAACCAGTTCCACTGGCAGCAAAACAGCCCCAGAGCATGATGATCCTACCACCACCACCAGCTGGTACAGTGTTCCTCTGTACATGGTGGTCATTGTGGCCAAACAACTCAATCTTTGTCTCATCTGACCATACGGTACAACTTTCCTCCAGAAGGCTTTTTCTTTGTCCGTGTGGTCAGCTTCAAACTTTAGTTAAGCTTGAAGGTGTCAGTTTTGGAGCAGGAGGTTATTTCTTGGATAGCAGCCTTTTAGTCCACGGTGATCTGAACCGTAGACAGTGATCCATCAGCTTCCAGTTCATGGCAGGGCTGTGCCATGGTGGTTCCCAGGTTGTTCCTGACCATCCGAACCAATTTCCTTTCAGCTGAGGGTGACCGTTTGGGTTTTCTTGAAGCAAAGTGGCTTGAGAAAGTGACGACACTTCACAATAACTTGCATACAATTGTTTGAACTGATCTTGGAATTTGCAGTTGTTTAGAAATGGCTCTAAGAGACATTCTGGAGTTGTGTATATCTGCAATCCTCTTTCTCAGATCTGCACTGAGCTCCTTGGACTTTCACATTTTACTGCGTGCTGGTCAATCGAATGAGTGCTGTAAACAAACCCTTTTTATGAAGGCAGAGAGAAGCTACCAGCTGTAGTCAATCATGATCACTAACAAGAAGTTAAGAGGTCTCGGCCTTGGCAAGATTAAAGACATTTTGGAGGTTTCAGCACCTCTAAATTAATCACCGAAGTGAGCGTATGGACATTTTTGACCCTGTATTTATAATTTTGACCCTGTCTTGATTTCAGAAAATCCAAAGAAAATTAAAACTTGTGCACTGAATTCTAGTGGTTATTTTTTTTTTTTTTATTAAAGCTGTATGCTGTATAATCATTCTGCCACAGAAAACAAACAGTTCAACGAAATTTCTGAAGCACAAATATTGCCATGACGTTCACATCCAGGGTGGCATTCATGTCACTGTATGTAAGCTTCTGACCACAACTGTAGAGATATATATATATATATATATATATATATATATATTAGGATGGGTCAGTACCGGTACTGTAAATCAATCACACTGTCTTTCTAATTATAAATAAAATGCCTCGCATTTGGTCATGAAACAGCAGAGAGGACATTATTAACATAATCGCATCTTTACCATTCCAACAATTTCACACAGAGTATAATAGACATGTCCAGGACTGAATGAATGATCTGGATGTGGACACACACATACACACACACACACACACCCTCAGTTTCAGATGTACAGAGTCTGATACGACACTCTGGGTTCTCATGAAACAGCTCTATCGTGAGCACAAAGTGCTCTGGATGTGGACATGCACTGTGTGTTAATGACCACTAGAGGGAGTTCACTGCTCTGAAGTGTCACCCCAGCACCCTTCAGACATCTCTCTCTCTCTCTCTCTCTCTCTCTCTCACACACACACACACACTGCAGCCTGATGTTCATCATCCAGAGACATTTCCATAAATGTGTTAAACAGTGGGACTGATTTAACCTCAGGTTGGAGATAAAGACAGACGAGAGTGTTATTTCCTGACGCCTGTTATTTCCAGGCTGTTTAACGGCATAAACGGAGGATTATTTAGATGGTCAGGTGGCAGTTTTTCATCATGGTCATTTCTGAATGTTGCACAGATTTGCTTCCAGTGCAGCTTCACCGATAACACCTACATCAGCCATAACACAACACCGAGAACAGCCACACCACCTACATATCGCACGAAAACAGCCGCAACACCCAGAACCAGTATAACCTATAACAGTCACATCACCTGTAACAGCTGGATCACACATCGTTTACAACAATTACATCACCTACGACAGCCATAACACCCATAACACCTCTGACAGTTACAGTGGTGCTTGAAAGTTTGTGAACCCTTTAGAATTTTCTATATTTCTGCATAAATATGACCTAAAACGTCATCAGATTTGCACACAAGTCCTAAAAGTAGATAAAGAGACCCCAGTTAAACAAATGAGACAAAAATATTATACTCGGTCATTTATTTATTGAGGAAAATGATCCAATATTACATATCTGTGAGTGGCAAAAGTATGTGGACCTTTGCTTTCAGTATGTGGTGTGACCCCCTTGTGCAGCAATAACTGCAACTAAACGTTTGCGGTAACTGTTGATCAGTCCTGCACACCGGCTTGGAGGAATTTTAGCCCGTTCCTCCATACAGAACAGCTTCAACTCTGGGATGTTGGTGGGTTTCCTCACATGAACTGCTCGCTTCAGGTCCTTCCACAACATTTCCATTGGATTAAGGTCAGGACTTTGACTTGGCCATTCCAAAACATTACCTTTATTCTTCTTTAACCATTCTTTGGTAGAACGACTTGTGTGCTAAGGGTCGTTGTCTTGCTGCATGACCCACCTTCTCTTGAGAGTCAGTTCATGGACAGATGTCCTGACATTTTCCTTTAGAATTTGCTGGTATAATTCAGAATTCATTGTTCCATCAATGATGGCAAGCCGTCCTGGCCCAGATGCAGCAAACCAGGCCCAAACCATGATACTACCACCACCATGTTTCACAGATGGGATAAGGTTCTTATGCCGGAATGCAGTGTTTTCCTTTCTCCAAACATAACGCTTCTCATTTAAACCAAAAAGTTCTATTTTGGTCTCATCTGTCCACAAAACATTTTTCCAATAGCCTTCTGGCTTGTCCACGTGATCTTTAGCAAACTGCAGATGAGCAGCAATGTTCTTTTTGGAGAGCAGTGGCTTTCTCCTTGCAACCCTGCCATGCACACCATTGTTGTTCAGTGTTCTCCTGATGGTGGACTCATGAACATTAACATTAGCCAATGTGAGAGAGGCCTTCAGTTGCTTAGAAGTTACCCTGGGGTCCTTTGTGACCTTGCCGACTATTACACGCCTTGCTCTTGAAGTGATATTTGTTGGTCGACCTCTCCTGGGGAGGGTATCAATGATCTTGAATTTCCTCCATTTGTACACAATCTGTCTGACTGTGGATTGGTGGAGTCCAAACTCTTTAGAGGTGGTTTTGTAACCTTTTCCAGCCTGATGAGCATCAACAACGCTTTTTCTGAGGTCCTCAGAAATCTCCTTTGTTTGTGCCATGATACACTTCCATAAACATGTGTTGTGAAGATCAGACTTTGATAGATCCCTGTTCTTTAAATACAACAAGGTGCCCACTCACGCTTGATTGTCATCCCATTGATTGAAAACACCTGACTCTAATTTCACCTCCAAATTAACTGCTAATCCTAGAGGTTCACATACTTTTGCCACTCACAGATATGTAATATTGGATCATTTTCCTCAATAAATAAATGACCAAGTATAATATTTTTGTCTCATTTGTTTAACTGGGTTCTCTTTATCTACTTTTAGGACTTGTGTGAAAATCTGATGATGTTTTAGGTCATATTTATGCAGAAATATAGAAAATTCTAAAGGGTTCACAAACTTTCAAGCACCACTGTATAACAATGACATCACCTACAACAGTTATAACACCTGTATGTACAGGATGCTAACATGTGAGCTTCTGCAGTGAAATACTCTTTCTGAACTCGCTCTCAGAAACGGAGCTCTGTACGGTATTTCCAGCAAACGTATAACACAATATGCACCGTGACCAATCAACCGTAACGCTTATAACAGACTTCAGCGCTGTGGACGTAACCGTGGCTCAACAACATGTCACACACGCTGATTATTTTCCAATAACAGCATGCGTTTCATGACTATTTCCACCGTTTTACACCCAATATACGAGCAGTCAACTACGGAAGCTGCGAGAGGCCCTTCATATAATCTTTTTTTATTCACCTTGTTATCCCGAGATAATGACATAATTAATTCAGGATCTCGAGAAAACAACACAACTAATTCGAGATCTCGAGAAAACAAAACCATTATTCTGAGATAATGACATAATTAATTCAGGATGTCGAGAAAACAACACAACTAATTTGAGATCTCGAGAAAACAAAACAATTATTCCGTGATCTTGAGAAAACAAGACAATTATTTCATGATCTTGAGTCAACCCCTGATCAAAATATTGCCTTATTAGGTGATCGATTATTCCAGACATTCTAATGACCAAAGTTGCGTCTATACAGAATGAGAAATAGCCCCAAAGTCAGCATATCACAAGTCTCTTGGCGCACCTGAATGAACCATTTCTCAGCTGTTTACTCGAGATCATGAAATAATGGTTTTGTTTTCTCGAGATCTCGAATTAGTTGTGTTGTTTTCTCGACATCCTTAATTACTAGGGGTGGGCAAAAATATCGATACGGCGATATATCGCGATACTTTGTCTTCCGATTCAATATCGATACTCAAAATTTGAATATCGATATTTTTTCAAATAATAAATCATGTTTCAGACGGGTTGTAAATCCAGTACGACTTCCGCACCTCCGCTCCGCAAGGTGTCGCTGTGCCGCTATCTCACTGCAAGGCACTCTTCGTCTTCTCTTTTTTTTCCCGGTGGTTGCAGTGAGGAAAAAAAACAAGCAAGCATGGCTGTTAACGTAAACCTAGAGACGCCGCCGAACTTTAAGGCAGATGTTTGGAGGCACTTTGGATTCCAAAGGAAAGGAGAAAAAAAACAGTGAGCTGGACAAAGAGTACGCACTCTGCAAAACCTGTTTCGCTCCAATTAGATATTCAATTTCTACTGCAGGCGACATAATCAGCTCTCAGAGGAGCCGTCTCACCTCTGAGCATGCTGACCAGTTGCTCTTCCTGAAGAAGAACATGCAGTTTTGAAATGTGTGCTCACAGTACAGGTTTGGATTAAACTTTACACAAGTACTAAGCACAAGTTAAATGTTCTCCGGTATATGTTCTCAAGTTTACAAAGAACAAATTGATATTAGTGTTAGCACTGAAACGTATGTGCAGTCTGCAGTGCAAGTTTTAAGTTTTCATAAAACAATTTCGCTACGTTCACACTGCAAGGCTTAATGCTCAATTCCGATTTCTTTGTGAAATCCGATTTTTTTTGTGAGGTCGTTCACATTAACAAATATATGCTACTTGTATGTGAGCCTCAGTATGAACGAAAAGCGACCTAAAAGTGTTCCGCATGCGCATTGCAGGATACGACGACGCCACACGCAGTGAGCATGGCCAGTGTTTACGGAAGTAAAACCGCCCGGTTGCGGTATGACCCATCCAATCTAGCTTGAATAGCTGCATCCCCCCAAATGGAAATCAGCTCCCTAACCTCTGCGTCCTTCCATTGAGAAGATTCAGAACCTTCACAGCCCGAAGCGTCCCTCGCACTGATGTCATGCGCAGAGGCGCAGATACATTTTTTGAACTGAGGGGGACAAAAAACTGGGGGGGACAAAGCTGCCAACAAACCAACCCCAACCCCGATATGCCTGTCAAACTTGTTGTGGGTTACCATAGCAACCAAGCTCGAGCTCGCAACCTGTGCAGTCTGCGCAGCTCAACCAACCGAATATCAGTGTTTGTTTTGTTTTATGTGAGTTGTTGCAACTATGTATACACTGCCGTGCACCTCAATAAACCGAATGGTAATTAGTCTTTTGATTTTTCCGTGAGGTTTGCCTTATGCAAAGTGGGGGGGACCGAACGAAGTGAATTTAAATCTGGGTGGGACAAATCCCACCCGTCCCACCCTCTATCTGCGCCCGTGATTATGCGCCATGTTGTTGTAACTTTTTTTGAGAGACCCGCCGCCTACTTCAGCGCAGAATAGTGACGTTTGTGGCTTGTTGATGACGTGTAAGTCGGATGAATGCGACCTGGCGGTTCAGACTGAAGTCGCATATGAAAAGAGCGGATAGGAATCGGAATTAGGACCACATATCCAAACGGCCTGGGTCGGATTTGAAAAAATCGGATCCGTGTCGTTCATATTGTCAATAAAAGATCGGATACAGGTCACATATGGGCGAAAAGATCGGATTTGAGTCACTTCAGCCTGCAGTGTGAACGTAGCCTTTGATTCTGCTTGTTAAGCAGCACTGATGTGTCCATGCTTACAGAAAAGTTGAGAATACGAGCACAGAAATGGGAATTTTCTGTATGTTGTAGTGAAGCAACTCTTGGTTTTGCCAGCAGTGGAATAGAGACAAATATATGTCTGGCAAGAGTGTGTAGTTATGTATGTGAAATGTAATTTTACAGTGGCCAATAAATTCTGATTTTCTTCAGTGACACAGATATCGTGATGTGGTTGAAATTTCTTGCAATATATCGATTATCGCTGAATCGCTGTACCGTGATATCGTTATCGTGGGCAAAATATCGCCATAGTATCGTATCGTGAGGTATCTGGTGATACCCAGCCCTATTAATTACTGTATGTCGTTATCTCGGGATAGCAAGGTGAATAAAAAAAAGGATTATATGAAGGGCCTCTCTCGGCTTCCGTAGTCAACAGTTCTCGGTTTTGATTCATTAAAGAGTGCTACGTTATACTTTTTATCCATTTATAGTTACAGCGTTATAGTTAATATTGTAGAATGTCCGTGAAACAAGTTCTCACTTGTGTTATCGCAGTTTGCTCCCTCACGTTCTCTTGAAGTTAACACCAACACGTTACCAAGAAACCACGAGCCTCGTTGCTTCCTGTTAAGCGGTGTCCCAAAAGAAAAAAGACATTGGAGACTCCTTCCATAAACGATGAATAAATAAATCCTTCTTACAGAAGGATTCACTGTGTTGTGTTTCTTCGCTTAAATTAACTCCAGCATCCAGCACACAAGTCCCTGTGAACGAGCCGTTTCTATTGAAACGATAACTTCAGCGTTTCTCAAGCGGATTCAAATGGACGTGATGAATTTTCTTCATAAAGTCTTGACCACTCGAGATTTAGATTCAAGATTTATACATCATTTCGGTCTTAATGTCCATTTCAGTCTATTTCTGTCTTCGCTTGCTGTATGTTGAGAGAGACGTAATGTTGAGGAATTACAGGAACGGTGAGGGATGGAGGGAGAAATCCGTCCATTTTATTGATGAACTCCTGTGCTCGTGCACCATGATAAGATCGCAAGAAAATAACCCAACACATACGGTATATTCTTCATTTACTCTTCAGTATATTCTTCATTTAAATGCAGCTTGTTTGAGAGAGTTTTTAAAAGTGCAATACACGCAACGTGTTTTAAAGGACAGCCGCAATGTGAGTTTTCATTTTAAAAAGCGCAGATTGTGAGTTTTTGCTCGTGTTTGTCAATCAAGTGACCTGCACATGGGGTTGCGACCCCTACTTCAGGAACTCCTAGATCACAATATTAAGCATTTTCGGACCAAACAGATCTCAGGACTTCTTGAGAGGAACGACCCAGTGGGGATCTCCCCCGAGAACGAGAACTACGTAGAGACGTAAACCGGCTTGCTAGCATGACATTAGCAGGGAATGCAAGCAAAGATTTATTTTAATTTTTATTTTTTATATTAAAACCTGAGTGTTTTACTGGGAAATACACGACTCGTATTTATTTTCCATCCGGGACATGGAGAACCAAAACCGGGACAAATCTCTATCTGTGACTCGTGAGGAAATTGACGATAAATTGATGTTTTGTTAAATTTGTGTACTTTTTGTTTGTGAATGTGTCGATATAATTAAAAAAAAAATCACATCGGCTTGAAGATATGAAGTTTATCTTCTCGTGTTGAAAAACTCGCATTTTTCATCTGAAATCCATCGTGGATCTGAGGGACATATTTGAATTATATTGTCTGGCTTTTTTTCGTGTTCTATCAGGTATATTCCATTCAGCGAGCATGATACCGAAAGAGTCGAAGACGATGAGTAGCTGAATGGACTATATCTGACAGACCATGGAAAAAGCCAGACAATATTATTATTATTAATACACATTCCTTTCGGGTGTTCGACGCATCTTTGTCTTTCAAAATTCTCTCAAAATCTTCCGTATTTAGCAAAGTGAAGCAAACCTGGCGGCCATGTTTGTTTACAAATTGTCCCAGTCGCTCACTCGGTAGCGCAGAAGTTTTACATCTTCGACATGTGACGTCATGTTGTCTTGACAACCATGCAATATCGCAAACCGTATTCAACGCTCATTCTTCATTGAGTAGAGTGACGTGATACCGTAGGATAAGCGATATGCTAACGATATTGCATGCTATCGAACCAAATGAAAAAATGAAAACCCGTGAGAAGGGACTAGAACACATGCTTTTATTCCATCGAAAAAGTGTCCTGTATGGATAATAACTCCTGATATTTCACTCTGATGATGTCACTCTCAGCGTTTTCCCACTACGCGTTGTCAAAATGGCGAACCTGTTCAACAATAAAATTCTTGTGTATTTTTTCATGGACGTGTTCATATAATATAAAGAACATTACACGATGGTGCGAAGATATGAAGTTTATCTTCTCGGTCACTTTGCTCACTCGTGATGCATCCATTCACCACTCGAAGATAAACTTCATATCTTCATGCTGTGTTTCCTCCACCACATACAACCCTGATTCCAAAAAAGTTGGGACAAAGTACAAATTGTAAATAAAAACGGAATGCAATAATTTACAAATCTCAAAAACTGATATTGTATTCACAATAGAACATAGACAACATATCAAATGTCGAAAGTGAGACATTTTGAAATTTCATGCCAAATATTGGCTCATTTGAAATTTCATGACAGCAACACATCTCAAAAAAGTTGGGACAGGGGCAATAAGAGGCTGGAAAAGTTAAAGGTACAAAAAAGGAACAGCTGGAGGACCAAACTGCAACTCATTAGGTCAATTGGCAATAGGTCATTAACATGACTGGGTATAAAAAGAGCATCTTGGAGTGGCAGCGGCTCTCAGAAGTAAAGATGGGAAGAGGATCACCAATCCCCCTAATTCTGCGCCGACAAATAGTGGAGCAATATCAGAAAGGAGTTCGACAGTGTAAAATTGCAAAGAGTTTGAACATATCATCATCTACAGTGCATAATATCATCAAAAGATTCAGAGAATCTGGAAGAATCTCTGTGCGTAAGGGTCAAGGCTGGAAAACCATACTGGGTGCCCGTGATCTTCGGGCCCTTAGACGGCACTGCATCACATACAGGCATGCTTCTGTATTGGAAATCACAAAATGGGCTCAGGAATATTTCCAGAGAACATTATCTGTGAACACAATTCACCGTGCCATCCGCCGTTGCCAGCTAAAACTCTATAGTTCAAAGAAGAAGCCGTATCTAAACACGATCCAGAAGCGCAGACGTCTTCTCTGGGCCAAGGCTCATTTAAAATGGACTGTGGCAAAGTGGAAAACTGTTCTGTGGTCAGACGAATCAAAATTTGAAGTTCTTTATGGAAATCAGGGACACCGTGTCATTCGGACTAAAGAGGAGAAGGACGACCCGAGTTGTTATCAGCGCTCAGTTCAGAAGCCTGCATCTCTGATGGTATGGGGTTGCATTAGTGCGTGTGGCATGGGCAGCTTACACATCTGGAAAGACACCATCAATGCTGAAAGGTATATCCAGGTTCTAGAGCAACATATGCTCCCATCCAGACGACGTCTCTTTCAGGGAAGACCTTGCATTTTCCAACATGACAATGCCAAACCACATACTGCATCAATTACAGCATCATGGCTGCGTAGAAGAAGGGTCCGGGTACTGAACTGGCCAGCCTGCAGTCCAGATCTTTCACCCATAGAAAACATTTGGCGCATCATAAAACGGAAGATACGACAAAAAAGACCTAAGACAGTTGAGCAACTAGAATCCTACATTAGACAAGAATGGGTTAACATTCCTATCCCTAAACTTGAGCAACTTGTCTCCTCAGTCCCCAGACGTTTACAGACTGTTGTAAAGAGAAAAGGGGATGTCTCACAGTGGGAAACATGGCCTTGTCCCAACTTTTTTGAGATGTGTTGTTGTCATGAAATTTAAAATCACCTAATTTTTCTCTTTAAATGATACATTTTCTCAGTTTAAACATTTGATATGTCATCTATGTTCTATTCTGAATAAAATATGGAATTTTGAAACTTCCACATCATTGCATTCCGTTTTTATTTACAATTTGTACTTTGTCCCAACTTTTTTGGAATCGGGGTTGTACACACTCCATAAAGTGGACTTCACTGTCAGTCCATTTGTTTGTGCTTTTTTTTTTTAAATCATATTCTCGTGCTAACGTTAAGAGCTGTTGGTTACACGGCTAATATTTTACACTGGTAGCAAATGGCGGTTGCTGGTTCTGCATTGCCTCGCCTCGTGTTTGACCAGTCACTGTATGTTTACATCGCTTGTGCTGGAAGAGAAACTACCCTGAAATCGGGGCTAAAAAAAATAGGCCTCCAAAATGGTGTTCTAAGAACAGGATCGTTCTCAGTTCCTGCATTGCGGACCCATGGAAAAGAGGGAACGACCTCCTCCGACATTTCTAAGAACATCTGAAAACACCTTTAATAGAACCCTGTGATTTGCAGCTGCACTATTGTCCCTAAAGCCAGAAGACACGTCAAATGCTCGTGCGTTTTTGTCCTTTCAGGTTATAACGGTCGTACTGTTTGTGGCGCGTCTCACTGCTGTCCCTTCCACAGCGCTCTATACAGACCACTCTGCTGTAGAGAGTGAACAGTGTAGGAGTGAGTCAGCGAGCAATTTCAGTCACATGGAGCACGGGTGGATCACTAACGACAGAATCGGGGCAGACGTGACCGCCTGCGGATACGTCTAAAATATAAAGTAAAGTACACACTTAAGAACTGCAATAATTATTCTGACAAAGAGAGCAAAGTGAGAGGAAGCGCGAGTGAGCGCCAGAAACAAAGAGAAAGAACAAAGGAATCGAGAGTGGCGGAGATAAAGACAGATCGGAGCAGGCCACAGGAGAGAGGAATCCAGACAGAGACGGCGTGAGAAGAGAGGGAGGAAGCCGACAGAGCCAAAGCCAGCTCCAAATCACTGGCTGATTAGCGAGTTACGAGAACGCTGCGCCGCGCGACAGCGCTGGCTGGACGGGAGAAATTACACAGCGATTTATGCAGTCATTAACCTGATGTGAGGGAACGACACCATGAAAGAGAGAAAGGAAAAATAAAAGAAGCACAGGCATGACGTTTCCCTGTGGCCACCCTGAGGAATCGTGTGGTGTTCTCGTAGCGCACGATGCTAACCGGATGGTAGCTTTAACAGGTCTAATGAGCGTTCGTGTCAGAGTTTTATACGCCATCAGTCTGAGAGATGATTCTCACCCTGGCCTGTTTACCATTTTCTCAAAAAAAAAAAAAATAGCCTCAATGAGGCTGGAGCTCATACTGGCCACTGTGGTTGGGTGTGAGTTTGAAACCTGATTGAAGAGCAGCGTTTAACGTGACCAAAAATTTCAGACGCCCATAAAATCATAAATATGACAGGTGGCGCCACTGTCTTGACAAATTTTATGCAAATCCACTTGGGGAAACACTGAGTGAGTTTGATCAGTCCTGTAATGCCCCTTTTCCACCAAAGCAGTTCCAGGGCTGGTTCGGGGCCAGTGCTTAGTTTGGAACCGGGTTTTCTGTTTCCACTGACAAAGAACTGGCTCTGGGGCCAGAAAAACCAGTTCCAGGCTAGCACCAACTCTCTGCTGGGCCAGAGGAAAGAACCGCTTACGTCAGCGGGGGGGGGCGGAGTTGTTAAGACCAACAACAATAACAAGACCGCAAAAGATCGCCATTTTTAAGCGACGAGAAGCAGCAGCTGTACAAACGCGAAGTCATCCATTATTATTATTATTGTTGTTGCTTCTTCCACGTTGTTTTTGCTTCGATATTCGCGCCAAGGTTTATGCAAACGTAGCGACATAACTGACATATACAGCGACATAATGACGTAATGATGTGTCTTCTCTTAGCACCGCAAGCGATGGAAAAGCAAGCTGGTTCTCAGCTGGCTCGCAAGTTGAACGAGTTGTGAACCAGCCCTGGAACTGATTTGGTGGAAAAGGGACATAAGTGTTAAACTGGGAATCGAACCCAGGTCGCTGGTGTAGTAATCCAGCAAACCCCCACTAGGCCACCAGGGGAATGACTCAAGTGCAGAGTGAGGCGAAAGTAGAGTAGAAAAAACAGTTTATTTACAATGCAAAAAAAAAAAAAAATCCAAGGCAAGAAACAAAAGTATAATCCAAACGCTCAGAAGATATACGGGAAAAAATAAATCCAAAAGTTCAAAGTCACAACAAAAAGCCAAAAAATAAGAAAAGGCAAAAATCCAAACGCTCAGAAGATCCAAAATGGTAAATACAAAGTCCAAAAAGTCCACAAGAAAGCAAAGTACAAAAGACCACAAAGATAAAGGCAAGGGACACAGAACAGAGGTCTCTAGTGATAACATAACAGCACAAAGACTCCGTGACTAGGGACCAAACTGAGGAAGTATTTATACACAGGGAAATTAAGAAACTGGGCGGGGCAGGAAATAAAGAACAGGTGGGGGTAAAAGGCACATGGAAACAGGCAATCAAAACAAACGCAAAACACAGAAGTGGTGGCAGCCTCTAGAGGCCAAAACAAACATGACAAGATAAAGCAATAACAGCGGCCTCGAGAGGCCAAGACAGTCCCCAGTCCTACCAGTAAGAGGAGCAGCGATTTTTATAAATTGGGGAGACACAACGATGATGGACAATGGATGACAGACGACGCGTGATCGCATAAACCTGAACAAAATATATATACCAAAAAAACCCAAACAAACCAAAAAAGAGGAAAAAAAAACCAAAAACACCAAAAAAACTCAAACCAAACAACCACCAAAAAAAAAAAAAAAAGGCCGGAAAAAACAAACAAAAAAAAGAAAAAAAAACCCCACAAAAACCCAAATGACCACCAAACCAAAAAACCAACCAACCAATCAAAAAAAAATTAAATAAAATCAAATCACGCTAAAGGTGAGAGCGCTGTGTCACCTCGGCGTGTCAGTCTTCATCAACACTTTCCTAATAACACAGCGTGAGACGGAGGCGGGGTTTCTGTACGCCCCGTCTGACTCAGGGTCTGCAGCTAATTAATCTCGTGCTAATGCTGATGTTCTGAACTGAACCCTGAGAGTGCAGACGGCATTAATAACCTCAGGAAGGAGAGCGGTGGAGACTGGGGGCAGATCCCGAGACCTCATTTCTTTAATCGAACAATTTTGTTAAAACAACGTACGATGATTGGGGTGGGGCAGGGCAGGGTATCGGTAGCAGCTCTTCAACACTGACCTGAGATCAGGAGCAGTTTTTCTGGTTTAGATATCGATGGCTGGTCATTCTATTACCAGTATACTGTTATTAACACACTGCTACTGTCATGGATTAAGTGCATTAAGAGGACGTAATTGGTAATTAATTTTGTCTGTTCATTTTAGTATCTAACACACACACACACACGCCAAACATATCATCAGGAATACGATACTAACTGTACTCGAGTTGAGGGGGGATGGGGGGCCATCCCCCCTGAAATAAAAAGTGGTCAAAATCATCCCCCCTCTAAAATGGGCATCCCCCCCTCCCTTCCCTTGAGCAATTTTATCAGTAAATGTGGACATTACTTCTATTTAACATTGGAATTAGAAATGCCATTCCACGTAGCTTTGCTGAAACTGAGCATACAGTAAGCTCCCGCGAGAGAGGGCACGCGCAAGCGAAGCGTTTGAAGAGGTGACATTCAGTTGGGGTTCCGTTATTTTTGATTTCATTCGGCGTCAGTGACAGCAGCGGATTGCAGCATCATGGCCAAGCGGAGTGGACAGCAAGACCTAAGCAAGTTCGGATTTAAGATCGCAAGAAAAAACATTTCAGGAGGTAAGTCAAGAGTTACGAATATCAGTCACACTTTCTGTGAGCCCGCTATCATGCTGTAAAGTTACCGATATGGAGCCTAATTTGTGGGCGGCGGATAACAACACAGCTATCATAATGAATGTTAGTTTGGAGTCTAGCCAGCTATCGATAGCTTACTCAGGTTCATGTTAGCTTTGATTTCTTGTATAAGGCCATTAATTTAATCAGCCTGGACGTTCGTTTGTTATTCTTCAGGCAACAAAAAGTGTTATTCAAGACAGGAAGGCTAAAATAAACGACACTAGCAGTTTTGAAGGCTTCAGTGCCTCATTAGAGAGCCGGTCACAACATGTAAGGCAGATTTACAATTTACTGTTGCTTGTTTTAGCTGATTGGTTCCCTACCTACCTCTGTGTTTAACTCAATGTTCCCAGTGTTCAGCTTTGAATAAAAATTCTTTTGACTTGATATGAAAAGATTCAGTTGTTCATTTACATTGCCTGCTGAGGTTTTAATAAATTATTCACCAAACGATTTAAAAGGAGCCTACCATGACTATGAAGTTACACTTCAAATCTGTCATCTGCATTTCACGCTAATATGGAGAATGTGGTCGGTATGTCAGCCAGGAGACTGACTAAATATGACACATGACATCCACACTGTGCATGTTTTACAGTAAAATACCAGTGTATTATGTTTTTTACAACAATAAAAAGGGTACACAGTGTCTACTACACACTTTATCAGCACAAAATACTGTATGTCTGGTAAATAAACAAGGTCCACAGACCTACGTTGTGTGCAAACCCTCCTAAAAGCAAACCAGTTTAGCCACCGACGGACCGACCAACGGGTTGACACATGACTAAAAATTTCACCATCCCCCCGGTTTGATTTTACAACTCAACCACTGGATACTAATATACCGAGTTGCTCGCAAAATAGCGTCTGGTCTTCATTGTTGGAAAAGCATACACAAGTGTGGCATGTTGATGAATCTCCCTTTTCAACCACATCCCACAGATGCTCTCTGGTAACTGGGGACCCCAGGAAAAGTACCCAGAACTCAGGGTCATGTTCACAGATCCAGTTTGAGATGGTTTGTGCATACAGTGTGCATACTCGAATGATGCTCCCAATGTGCATCAATAAAACATTCCCCACAACATTCCACTACCACCACCAGCCTAAAGTGTTAACACGATTCAATTTGGATCGACATGATTCATCAGGACCAGGCTGGCTTGATCGTTGCTCGTTTGATCATCGATCAGTGATTACATTGTAGGTTACAGATCAGCATTAGCGCCTGACGTGCTGCTAATATGCATCACTGAATGCTTTTTAAAAATGATGGTAACGGAGGACGATATTGCGGCTAGGAAAAAAAAAACGTCGACAGGACTTTTCTGCAGCAGTTTAAGAATATTTTAATCACCCTAATTTTTTTTTTTTTACACTTCCTAATCAAGGAGTTCACTTATTAAAAATGTAACTTTCTTAATTTTCTTTTTGTACGTGCCAAGAAAAAGCAAAGCAAAAATAAAAAGCTGTTGTTTTGTTGGTTCATTTTGAAACGAGACACAATTGATGACAACCATTTTGGACATGAACCATTTTGGCATGGATCATGTTCAGTCATTTTTATGATTATGATCATCATTAAAATAAACTGAAACGAGGGTCTAGTTTTTCACAAGACTTGCGTGCACGAGAAAGACGAATAAGGACATATAATTGGCAGCAGTGCATTAGATATGAAATGATACAATCCAGTAAAACTGAATTATGGTGATGGGTCTGGAATGGGTTTGAGCCTGTTGGTTATTTTCCAACAAAGGAAGGGAAAGGAAGATTTTTTTTTTTCTGGCTATTGCTGCTGTTCCTTTATTATTATTATTATTATTATTATTATTATTAAGAAAGGCTCTACTGAGAACTGAGACAAGAGAATAAAAACTAATAAGGAAAGAGACCTGATGGCGCAGCATTACACTCAGAAATGATAATGGATAATCCGAATGCATCACATTAAATGTCGAAATATAAATAAAATCGAATAATTGCAAAATAAAAAGTAAACATGACCAACATCTGTACACAAAGGCCAAAACCATAAAACACAATCCGGTACAGTGTCTTGCAAAAGTATTCACCCCCCTTGGTGTTTGTCCTGTGTTGTCACGTTACAAGATGGAATTAAAATGAAGTTTTGGAGCGTTAGCACCGTTTGATTTACACAACGTGCCTACAACTTTAAAGGTGCACATTGTTGTTTTATTGCGACACAAACAATAATTAAAATGAAAAAAAAAGAAACCTGGAGTGTGCATATGTAACAGGGTACGTCTTGATACTGTATAAAATTATTTTAAATGGTACAAGGGCGTCCTCTATGAGTAGCTCCTGTGAGTTCAGATGGTGGTACGGCGCGCGGCTTGCTTCAGAGCATTCTGGAAGACTGATTAGGTACGTCACGTTCATGAGCAGTCCGAGACTATTTATACTATAAAGTCTTTGGAGTGTGCATATGTCCTGTGTTATCATGTAGTGTAGTTAGGAAACTAAGACTGATATTTTAAACGTATTGTAATGCACGCATAATGATAATTAAATACGGTTTTGTACATGTCTGATTAGCAGGCTAACATAACTTTGTTCTGACCACGCTTCCAGAATCCTGTCAGAGATCTGCTGCCGTAATTCATGCCCGCGTTGTACCACTACTTTATGTATTTCAGGTAACATAATTGTTTTGCATTGTTTATACTATTTCCTCTTCTTCTATGTAATGTAATACTGTTTCATGAGAAGCTTCGGTTTATTATCAGCTTCTGAGCTAGTCACGTCAGGATGCTAGCGAGTTAACAATGAGCTGCCTCACTCGGTGAGCAGACGTTATTGCCTGTATGTCTCGCTGCATCCACGTAGCTCCGTGTTTCATGTACAATTGTTCATTCATTTTAATACTAAAACAGGTCACCACGTATCCCCATCGCAATTGAGATAATTGTTATGTATGTATCCCCAACCATTGTAAACTAATGTAACCACTATACGATCACTTTATGTAAACCCAGTCTATTGTTTTATGTTTTTATGTTATTTTATCCCACAATGTAATCATACATATAGACGTAACCTCAGTGTTTATTGTTTTATGCGCCTAATGTTTTTCCTATAATAGGTGCTATAGCGTTTCCACTCTCTCTCTCTCTCACACACACACACACACACACACACACACACACACACACACACACAAATAAGAGTTATTCAGAGCATTCTGGAAGACTGATTAGAATCCTGTCAGAGATCTGCTGCCGTAATTCATGCCCATGTTGTACCACTACTTTATGTATTTCAGCAATAAAAGGGGGATACTGCTGTGACCAAACCTGCCTCCTGTGATATCCATATGAGCCCTAGTGGGACGCAAACCAAACCAGCCACACATAAGTATTCACCCCCTTTCATATGAAACCCCTAAATAAGAGCTGGTCCAACCAATTCACTTCATAAGTCAGATAATTAGTTGATTAAGATCCACCTGTGTGCAATCAAAGTGTCACATGATCTGTCACATGATGTCTGTATAAATCCACCTGTTCTGGAAGGACCCTGACTCTGCTACACTACTAAGCAAGCAACATGAAAACCAAGGAGCCTCCAAACAGGTCAGAGACAAAGTTATGGAGAAGTATACTAGTAGATCAGGGTTGGGTTATAAAACATATCCCAAACTTTGAATATCCCACAGAGCACCGTTAAATCCATTATAGCAAAATGGAAAGAATATAGCACCGCTACAAACCTGACAAGAGAAGGCCCCGCCCACCAAAACTCACAGACCGGGCAAGGAGGGCATTAATCAGAGATGCAACAAAGACACCAACGATAACACTGAAGGAGCTGCAAAGATCCACAGTGGAGATGGGAGTATCTGTCCATAGGACCACTTTAAGCCGTACACTCCACAGAGTGGGCGGGGCTTCATGGAAGAGTGGCCAGAAAAAAAGTAATTGCTTAAGAAATCTAGCCTAGTAAACTAGACCCACCCGCCTAGCGGCCAAAAATATTTTTGCCTAGCGAATGGGTCTAGCCTCGCACCATATAAACAAAAACACCCCGGGCATCAAATCGTGCCCGCCAATCACAACGCAAGGTTTTTGTTTGGATTCTTTGGGCGGGCTTTTGCAGGAGTGATGACAAAGCTGTGCGACGCTGGAGAAAGCACAACAGGAAAGATGGCTACGGCTAGTGAACAGCGCGCGTTTGACTCCGCTTTGGAATCAGTTTTAGAAGAATTAGACTTGGAGTTTTCGTTGAAACATGAGCAGGAAGAGGCTCTCCGCTCATTCCTTTTCAAGAAGGACGTTTTCGCTGTTTTGCCGACCGGCTATGGCAAAAGTCTGATCTACCAGCTGGCTCCGCTCGTAACCAAAAGGATGGGGCTAGTTTGTGCAGTACGAAGAATTAATAAACAGCTTTGAAACATTACTTTTTGATTGTTTCTTATTTTCCCGTTATTTTAAATTTAAGGGAAATTATTTCACCAAACACCACTAAATAAAAACTCTCAAAAACAGTTTAAGCAAACCCTTGAAAAATACTTGGAAAAAATAAGAGTGTATGTTAAGTATGTGGTACAGACTCCAAACTTGTGGTCATTATCTCCAAACTTCTAAATATCTAGAACCTGTTTATTAATTAATACGCATTTTTGAAAAATTATTTATTTCAAGGTCTCCCCCACTGCGCGCTCTGACTACGTCAGTCACTGTTGCGCTGATTGGTCAGAGCATTGGCCTATACGCACAGAGAGAGTCTGAAAGACAGCGGGTTGTCCCTACCCACCCCTGTCGGAAATGTCTACGGATCGAGGCCAGACTAAATATTCACATTTAGTCTGGCTTGCCAGGCTATAAGAAATCATGTTTGGAGTTTGCCCTACAGCATGTGGCAGACTCCCCAAACACATGGAAGAAGATTCTCTGGTCAAATGAGACTAAACTTGATCTTTTTGGCCATCATGGGAAATGCCATGTGTGGCGCAAACCCAAGCATGGTGGTGGCAGCATCATGCTGTGGGGATGTTTTTCATCTGCAGGGACAGGAAAGCTGGTCAGGACTGAAGGAAAGATGGATGGCACTAAATACAGGGCAATTCTGAAGGAAAACCTGTTTGAGTCGGCCAGAGGTTTGAGACTGGGATGAAGGTTCACGTTCCAGCAGGACAATGACACTAAACATACTGCTAAAGCTACACTGGAGTGGTTTAAAGGGAAACATTTAAATGTCTTGGAATGGCCTAATCAAAGCCCAGACCTCAATCCAATTGAGAATCTGTGGCATAACTTGAAGATTGCTGTACACCAACGCAACCCATCTAACGTGAAGGAGTTGGAGCAGTTTTGCCTTGAGGAATGGGCAAAAATCCCAGTGGCTAGATGTGCTAAGCTAATAGAGACATATCCCAAGAGACTCACAGCTGTAACTGCAGTAAAAGGTGGCTCTACAAAGTCTTGACTTTTGGTGAGTGTGTGTGTGTGTGTGTGTGTGTGTGTGAGAATACCTATGCACGCTCCAGATTTCTGTTTTTTTTTTTCATCTTAATTATTGTTGGTGTCAAAATAAAACAGCAGTTTTCACCTTTAAAGTGGTCGGCATGTTGTGTAAATCAAATGGTGCTAACCCTCCAAAAATCCATTTTAATTCCAGCTTGTAATGCGACAAAACATGGGGGGGGGATACTTTTGCAAGACACCATAAGATTAAACTGAATACATACATGAAAACGCTCAAAAACAAATCGGACTCATGAAGAGGCGAGGCGAGGCGAGGACACTGTATGAAAGTTTTCTAAATTTCTTTTCACCGTTGAGGGACACAAAGGCAGATTTTTTCCAGATTAGTTTCTCTGTGCTGAAACCTGTGAGGTTGAGGAAGCAGATCGATTATTCCTGTAACCCAATAAGGAGGATAAACAATGAGGATAAATCCAACAATCTAATCACTGTTAGCTCAGAGTCAAGGAAGTCACTGAGAAATGAATTTTAGGTTTTAGGAGTCTTGGAGTAGAGGAGACGTGCTATTTGTGTTTATTAAGCGCATTCAAGGTAATAAGTTAGAGACAATGAACCTAAGGCCCTGGTCACACGCGAATACTTGATGAAAAATTGGTAGCATCGCCAGCAATCAAACGTTCTCCGAGCTTAGCGAGTTGTTTTTTTGTTGTGTCTCCACCTTCTGAGTGGCCAAAAAAATTGGTGGCGATGTTTGTTTTCGTCGGCAAGCTAAGCAGCGAATACTTCCTGAAGCACAGAGAACCTTTGTTGAACCTCTTGAGATGTATTTGTCTCGAATCCATGTCCCTGATACTCAGAGCAGCCTCATCAATACAGCGGCGAAGCGTAGCCTAACCTTCACCGAGACTTAAAAAGTGTATTTACAGTCGGAGATCCTTCGGAGCACGTGTACGCTCTTGGGACCTGGTCGTTATGGGAAACACCTGATGGTAATTTGAACGCAATCAGCACGCCCGTATAAGGACGCTCTTTTCGCAGAGACTTTGCGAAGTATTCTGTCAGGTATGCGGCAGGAGACGGATCTAAGTGCAGGAAGAATGTTTATTAGCAGGCGTGATCTTGACAAAACCAAAACAGAAAGCAGAGTCATAAAGCAGAGTGTTTAACCAGAGTCACAAACATGGATGGAAGCAAATGTGACAGTGATGATGATAATGCTTTGCAAAGTCTCTGAAAACAGCGTCCTTATAGGTTGCGCCAAGCAGCAACCTTCACACCTGAAAAGTGAAGCTAAGGTAGAAGTGCTAAAGCCTGCAGTTCCTCGAATGGCCACTTGAGGCTGCCTCCATCTCATCTCATCTCATCATCTCTAGCCGCTTTATCCTGTTCTACAGGGTCGCAGGCAAGCTGGAGCCTATCCCAGCTGACTACGGGTGAAAGGCGGGGTACACCCTGGACAAGTCGCCAGGTCATCACAGGGCTGACACATAGACACAGACAACCATTCACACTCACATTCACACCTACGCTCAATTTAGAGTCACCAGTTAACCTAACCTGCATGTCTTTGGACTGTGGGGGAAACCGGAGGACCCGGAGGAAACCCACGCGGACACGGGGAGAACATGCAAACTCCGCACAGAAAGGCCCTCGCCGGCCACGGGGCTCGAACCCGGACCTTCTTGCTGTGAGGCGACAGCGCTAACCACTACACCACCGTGCCGCCCCCAGTTCTTTTCCTCGCCGCCTTTAACTTCGCCAGTGTTTCCACCAGGTCCCCATTCACTGCTGGGTGGACAGGCGGCAAGCCCCAGATCACCGTCCGAGGCGAGGCTCGAACCGGGGACCGTTCGCTTAGTGGTCAAGCGCTCTAACCACTTGGCCACTTCGCCTCAGGCTGCCTCCAATAGTGAGTCAATTCCCATCGACTCCCGAGTTAAAATGTCCAACTTTACAGCGAAAACAAACATGTTTACAGCCTGGTACAAAACACGGTTTCGGTCTCTATAGCTGGTTTCCCTTTGCATGATAACTGTATGGGGTGAATATTTATATAATTCAACAGTTTAAAAGAGTTTATATTGAGCCATACATTTATGCATAATTGGGGCGGGGTTGATTTGAGTGACAGCTGGGTTTGTGTCATCTTGTTAGCCGCTAGCTGGCATTACCTCAGAAAATAATTAATTTACGGAGCCTCGCCTATTTTTGTCTTAGAGCTTTTCCATCGAAAAGCAAAACGCAACTTTTACACACGATGACACCTGTAAGTTACTTTAAAGCAGGGCTTTGAACCAGAATTTTTTTCCTATTGGTTCGTTCCGAACAGAAACGGAATTTTAACGTTTCCGGTTTTGGGTTCCACCATTAAATAGACGTTCCCGAACCGGTTAGAACAAAAAAATTTCGTTCCCGGAACGGTTCATTACGTTCCCTGTCAGCTGTTTAACAAATGGCTATAAAATTATGTCTCTGTCTCATCCAGCTTAAGCCAAATGTAGGCTAATTCTATTACAACCTTCATTAAATAAGACAAGAAATAATTCAAAACAATTATTATTTCAAATGTTGGCGATTTGGATTCTCAGTATGTCTTCCCATCTACACAAACAGAAAAAGTGCCAAAAATGAAAGAAAATTCGTTTAGTGTGTTACCAAAGGCTAGTCAGGCCCTATGCATTGATTGGCTAACAGAGGTTAACGTCATTTAATGTTCGCGAGTCTCTCATTAACGTGGACAAATATACTGATATCGTGTTTGAAATTGACGTTTTTGAATAACGATAGACTGCAATATTTACCTCTTATTTAAGATGTGGAGACGTGATAGTAGTCCACCCTCCCGCTCTCTCCATTCAGTCAGTGAACGTCACACAGGAAGTGAACCCCAGCGGGTCATAGAAACTTGCGCAGGAGAAGAATGACTTTTTTATTTGTAGGCTACGGAAACTTTGAGGAACGAAATAAAAACCGGTATTAACCGGTTACCATTATTTTTAATAAGCGCTTCTGTTCCGGAACATAAAAAATAATAAAGTTTCTGGTTTCGTTTCTGTTCCATGTGAAATAGAAAAAGTTCCCGGTTTTCGTTCCTTGAACCGGTTCAAAGCCCTGCTTTAAAGTGCTTTATTAGACTGTACTTACCTTTCAGTATTTTTAACAAGCTCGCTATTAACCAAGCTAACGTTAGTTATCTAAGCTATCGGGGAAAAAGACATCAGGGGAAATATTATCGCTCATGTTGTTTTTATTGACAATTACAGTTACACGCCTGAAGATTTATTTATTTATTTATTTATTTATATAAACTGGCCATTGAGGTTATGGTCTGTATCTTATGGAGCGGCTTCTTTGAATTTAGCCAGTAGCTTCTCGGCTAGCTTGCATAGCTGGCTTGTTAACTTCGAGGCTAGTAGGCGTGTTCCAGTCATATTATTCCAGCAGCCAGGCTTCACTATCCCCACCCCTTTCTCCATTTATGGGCTTGTCAGACGCTGCCAAGATTGCGACACCTGTACCTTCCTTATTTGAGCTTCAAACTAGCTCTTCAGAAATCCTATGAGTGACGTCACAGAGGCTTTGCCCATCTATTTTTACAGTCTAGGACATGCGCGTGCTGATTGCGCTCAAATCAGCATCAGGTGTTTCCCATAACGACTGGGTCCTGTGAGTGGGCGTGGCCGCTCAAACGTGCATGAAGGCGTGACAGTCGAGTGTTCGCCTGCTGCGCGACCACAACTTTGAGCTCACGTTCAACTTTATCGCCGTGCATCATCACCAAAACGCCTCATTTTCATAGAGAACCATCGCGAGCTGGAGTGTGACCGTAGCAAACGTTTTGTTTTTCATTCAAGTTCAGATGCGGAAATACATTTTCCTGTTTGTGTCCCGGCGCCCACCATAAAGACCGGCTTTTTTTTGTTCCCCCGAGAGCGATTAATTCGCATGTCAATAGATTTTTTTCCAACTGTTGTTTTTGTTGTTAGAGCGAAAAAGCTTTTGCAACAAGGTTGATTTTTCTGAGCTTTCATACCTCGATTAAACTCATCAACCAATCGCGTTGGGCGGAACAGACATCACGTGGCAAAACAGCTGAGTGGCGATATAACAACCGTCCGACCGATGAACACAACACGCTGCAACACGAGCGCTGCTTTCTTTCTTGCTGTCCACCATCCCGTCTGTCAGCTTCACCTCGAACGAGACGATAAACCAAACTCGCCCTGTTGTCCTTTGTACCCAAAAACTCTCTCTTCCTTGAGAGCACGTCTATAATTACCGTCTTCATCGCTACTCGATGACTCCATCATTCACTCAGGACACTAATGGCAGTCGTGGTGTGAAACCAGCGTGAAATGAGCAGAAAATAGTGCGCAAGATATTTAAATATTCGCATCAGTGCCGGTGTGTACGGTATAATCTGTTTTGCACACAAATATTTCACATTCATGTCGTAGCCAGTGTGTAAAGGCCATCACAAAGCTCTCATCAGTCCTAGCGAGTATCCGCTAACTAACGAGCTGAGCTTGCAGTCGAGATCAGACTCATCCTCATCCTCATCAGTAATAAAGATGAAGTAAAAATCAGCGTCACTCTGCTCAAAAGAATCTGAGCCGCTTGTGTGACTTGAGCCCTACTCGGATGGGATTACATTTTGCAAACGTCTCTTCAGTCAGAAAACTCTCGCATTTCATCAGCAATAAAAAGACCACGGCAGATCCAGATGTTTACAGTACATCACATCTGTCCTTCGATACTTAAGGAATGGGCAGCGAGATGAGTAATAACTTACATACATAAAAGTGAAAGTTGGTGACATTGTACGTAAGTGAACATAAAGTAATTTTCTTTATCCCTGTACCTGCTGTTCATCAGCCTGTAGGATCCGCATTTTTTTTATTTTTATTCATTTTTTATTCTTCTCCTTCAAATGCTTTCCACCAAGACGGTGCGTGTAGCTGAGGTTTTACTGTCCAGATCAAGTATCCGATTGAGAGCCTCTCCGAAAGCATTGTTCGTTCTGAGACTCGGGAAGTGTTTCATATCTATAGTGTTTAAGATATGCATTTAAAAAAAAACACACACAGAGACATGTGCATCCAGTCAAGGCTAAAATGATCAGACGCACGCAGAGTTTGCAGTAAAACAGCAGGTCATCCGACCTCATTTTCTCAGAGGAAAGAGGAGAAAAACGCCGACATCCGGATGGAAATAAAATCACAGAGTTGACCCTGTGGAATAGAAAAATGCCCCAAGACCGCACATCATTTTCATGAAATTTCCGAATAGGGTTTTAGACGGCATTTTTATTTGTAATTACAGAACGATTTTCAGCCATTTCAGCAGGGAAAAAAGCTCTCAATGTCACACTGGGCTTTTTATACTTTTCTGAAAAGCTCCCCAATGACTCAAAGAAAAATAAGGCCCTCAATGACGGTGTAGCTCCGTCTAGTCCAGAAGGAACGATCTAAAGTGGGCCACATTGCACAATAAATGTTGCAAGCTATATTCACTATAGACAAGCTACAGTATACATAGAAGCGATATCCACCCTAGGAATACCGAATTATTTGCCAGAAAGAATCCAAAACGGCGAGGAATTGACCGAGAAGAAGTGATTTTTGCTGTTATGGTTTAATTAGTCCATAACTTCATTAATAACTGTAATGAAGCAAATCTGGGTAGAAGTTCTATGCACCCTAGATACCCCTACCTTCACACCAGAAAGAATCAAAATCAGTGAAGTAGTGATGTGTGGAAACTGCTCCTTAGGGATCGATTAATTACTTCATCCGTGTCCGAAATCAGTCACTCGTTCACTACTCCCTATATAGGGAATCGCTAAATAGAGGACTATATCGGTAAAATGAAAAAAAAAAAACGCTTTCGGACACTAGTCCGTCGCGCTGGTATCTACGCCATTACTGTCGCACAATTAAAACGTGCCAGATCAGTCGGCTGGTTGGGTTTGAAAATAATAAATGCATGCGTGTTTTTTTTTGTGACAAATCCATATTATATTGAGCGCATTTCCTACATTAATCAATACAAAGTACCTGCAGCTTTCAGTTTTGTTTTTTTTTTAAATCAAGGCTGAATACTTTCTTTCTTCTTTGCCGCTGCCTTTTATTAAATCACATTTGAGACTTTTAATTTGATTTCTTTCAGCGCAACCGCAATGCATGATGGGATATACTGCTTTGGTTAGTGACCATCGTTGTACACTTCTTTTCGTGATGCATTGTGGGATACTTTGAGCGCACTATATAGGGTGTAAATAATCCTCGCTAAGGTTTCGGACAGCAATACAAAATGGCGTCCTCACTATATAGTGCCCTATATAGTCAGTAGGGGGCGATTTTGGACACAGAGCATATCTTCATTATTAATTGCAATTATGCAAATTTGTGTAGGAGCTATCTATACGCACCCCAGGCAGACCGACCTTCCTGCCAAAAAGAATAAAAATCAGTGAAGAATTGAGAGAGAAGAAGCAATTTTTGCTGTTAAGGTTTAATTAGTCCATAACTTCATTAATAACTGTAATGAAGCAAATCTGGGTAGAAGTTTATGCACCCTAGATACCCCCTACCTTCACACCAGAAAGAATCAAAATCAGTGAAGAATTGAGGGAGAAGAAGTGATGTGTGGAAACTGCTCGTTAGGGATCGATTAATTACTTCATCCGTGTCCGAAATCGCTCACTCGTTCACTACTCCCTATATAGGGAATTACTATATAGAGGACTATACAGTGAGCTCATTGGTAAAATGAAAAAACGCTTTCGGACACTAGTCCGTCGCGCTGGTATTTACGTCATTACTGTCGCACAATTAAAACGTGCCAGATCAGTCGGCTGGTTGGGTTTGAAAATAATAAATGCATGCGTGTGTTTTTGTGATAAATCCATATTATACTGAGCGCATTTCCTACATTAATCAATACAAAGTACCTGCAGCTTTCAGGTTTTTTTTTTTTTTTAAATCAAGGCTGAATACTTTCTTTCTTCTTTGCCGCTGCCTTTTATTAAATCACATTTGAGACTTTTAATTTGATTTATTTCAGCGTGACCGCAATGCATGATGGGATATACTGCTTTGGTTAGTGACCATCATTGTACACTACTTTTCATGATGCATTGTGGGATACTTTGAGTGCACTATATAGGGTGTAAATAATCCTCACTAAGGATTTGTCCTCAAGACAAAGCTGTTTTCAGATGCTTTCACTTGATTAATTTTACCTAAGTAATTAATTTCCTTTAACATAATTTCTTTTAATTTTGATTTTAATGATTTTACTTTCTTTATTTTAATTTCTTTTTAATCTTGGATTTTAACGATTTTACTTTTACTTTAATTCTTTGTTACTGTGATCCTCGTAGATTTTGTCTGCGGGACGATTTTATTTGGTGATCCTCGTAGATTGTGTCTGCGGGACGATTTTTGGTGATCCTCGTGAAAGAGCCACGGGAAGAGCGCACTTTATGTGATCCTCGTAGATTTTGTCTGCGGGACGATTTTTGGTGATCCTCGTAGATTTTGTCTGCGGGACGATTTTTGGTGATCCTCGTAGATTTTGTCTGCGGGACGATTTTATTTGGTGATCCTCGTAGATTTTGTCTGCGGGACGATTTTATTTGGTGATCCTCGTAGATTTTCTCTGCGGGACGATTTTTGGTGATCCTCGTGGAAGAGCCACGGGAAGAGCGCGCTTTATGAGTTAAACCCATAATAATAATTAATCTCGAGGCTGATTCCTTTTTTGAACTTTTATTTCATTTTATTATTTTATTTCTACTATTGTTTAATTCTTATTATATTTCTTCCCCAATTATTTTATGTAATTTTTTTCTATTGTTTACTGTTCTGCTTTTACTTCTGTAAAGCACATTGAACTGCCACTGTGTATGAAATGTGCTATAGAAATAAACTTGCCTTGCCTTGCCTAAGGTTTCAGACAGCACTACAAAATGGCGTCCTCACTATATAGTGAGTAGGGAGCGATTTTGGACACAGAGCATATCTTCATTATTAATTTCAGTTATGCAAATTTGTGTAGGAGCTATCTATACGCACCCCAGGCAGACCGACCTTCCTGCCAAAAAGAATAAAAATCAGTGAAGAATTGAGAGAGAAGAAGTGATTTTTATGAAATGTGGACGACGCCAGACAGCACACGATGGGATAAACTCATCACCTGTCGGCAGGATGAGCTAAAAACCGTCCTGGCAATTTAAGAGAAAAACACCTTGAGTGAAAGCAACCTTCCTGTATATTAAACTGATTGTTGTTTACTGGATTAGTGTTTCTTTCTCTGACCTTTGTGCGACACTAATCCATAGGTGAGAAGGCAAACCGTCTCATCTGCAGTCCATCACGTATCCTTCCAAGCCACTGAAATCGGAACACAAGTTCAACTCGAATCACCCGCACTGTGGTGGATCAGAGATCTGTTCCCTGGACCACAGCTGGGTTCAAAAACAGCTTGAGCGTTGGATTAAATGTTCAGAACGCACTGTGTTACACCATGTTGGGAAAAAAGTTCATGCTTTATGTAATATTTCACAGTTTGAACAGAAAGTCTTTCACAGAAGTGTATATTTGAGTTTATGGACATTTACTACATTTACTGTTTGATTCTGAGATTTGTTCATGGAAAAAAAAAAAAAAAACAGGTGTTTGGCGAAAATGTGAGACTTGGACTTTGACCGACCTGTCCGGTGTTGATCCTTTTCAGAAATAAAAACAAATATCTGATTTACTCAGAGGATCAACTGAAGACTGAGTCTGTCAAATAAGCAAAATAACATGTACTGATATTTACTCAACCTGTTATGAGTGTAAATAAATACGTCTGCAGCACCAAGGCTCGACATTAGCGGTAGTCCGACTGTCCGGGACAACTAAATGTTTGGTCTGGACTATTTAAATCTGCATCTGCCTGTCTGATAGGACGAGTTGAATATTTGTTGAAAATCAGCATTTTTATCGTAATTATTCAAGAGTCACATCAATAGATTTGAACAAACCAGTTCAATCCCTTCAGTGATCCAACCGCGTTATTGTTTACGAAATTCCGGGGAAGCCAAGTACAGCAAGTGCATGTGTAAAACTAACCACGGCATAACATTTTAATCGTAATTATAGATTATTAGACTCATTGAAATTGGAGAAATGGTGATCAAACACCTGAATAAAATAAATATCTGTCATGAATCTTCATTTCATTTCATTCAGACATTTGTTGTATTTTTCTTTTCTATGGTTCACATTAACCGTCACAAATGTGGTAAAATATTTTGGGGGAATTTTACGACGGCGCCGAACTCACTCACGGTTTGTTTTCATTCATGGCGTGATTCTGTCGCCCTGATCACATCCAACTCATCTCATCTCATTATCTCTAGCCGCTTTATCCTTCCCCTCCTAGAACTGCCACCTTATTGTGGTGGAGGGGTTTGTGTGCTTGAATGATCCTAGGAGCTATGTTGTCGGGGGCATTATGCCCCTGTTAGGGTTTCCCAAGGCAGACAGGTCCTAGGTGACAGGCCAGACCAAGAGCAGTTCACCAAAAAACCCCTATGGAGAAAAAATCCAGGACCGTGACGTCGCCCGGTAGGACGCAGCCGGGGCCCCACCCTGGAGCCAGGCCCGGGGTTGGGGCTCGTATGCGAGCGCTTGGTGGTCGGGCCTTTGCCCATGGGGCCCGGCCGGGCTCAGCCCGAAGAGGCGACGTGGGCCCGACCTCCTGTGGGTTCACCACCCACAGAGGTAGCAGTAGGGGTTTGGTGCAGTGTGGATTGGGTGGCAGTCGAAGGCAGGGGCCTCGACGACCTGACCCCCGGACACAGCGGCTGGCTGTTGGGACATGGAATGTCACTTCGCTGGGGGGGAAGGAGCCTGAGCTTGTGCGGGAGGTTGAGAGGTACCGGCTAGAGATAGTCGGGCTCACCTCCACGCACAGCTTGGGCTCTGGAACCCAGCTCCTCGAGAGGGGCTGGACTTTCCACTTCTCTGGAGTCGCCCATGGTGAGCGGCGGCGGGCTGGTGTGGGCTTCCTTATAGCTCCCCAGCTCAGCCGCCATGTGTTGGAGTTTACCCCAGTGAACGAGAGGGTCGCCTCTCTGCGCCTTCGGATTGGGGAGAGGGCTCTTGCTGTTGTTTGTGCCTACGGGCCAAATAGCAGTATAGAGTATCCGGCCTTCTTGGAGTCCCTGGGAGAGGTACTGAGGGGTGCTCAGACTGGGGACTCCATTGTGCTACTGGGGGACTTCAATGCTCACGTGGGCGATGACAGTGACACCTGGAGGGGCGTGGTTGGGAGGAACGGCCTCCCCGATCTGAACCCGAGTGGTGTTTTGTTATTGGACTTCTGTGCTAGTCACAGTTTGTCCATAACGAACACCATGTTCGAGCATAGGGGTGTCCATAAGTGCACGTGGCACCAGGACACCTTAGGTCGGAGGTCGATGATCGACTTTGTAGTCGTGTCATCTGATCTCCGACCCTATGTCTTGGACACTCGGGTGAAGAGAGGGGCTGAGTTGTCAACTGATCACCACCTGGTGGTGAGTTGGATCCGCTGGCGGAGGAGGAAGCTGGACAGACCTGGCAGGCCCAAACGTATGGTGAGGGTCTGCTGGGAACGTCTGGCCGAGCACTCTGTTGGGGAGGTCTTTAACTCCCACCTCCGGGAGAGCTTTTCCCAGCTTCCGAGGGAGGCGGGGGACATTGAGTCTGAGTGGACCATGTTCTCTACCTCCATTGTGGACGCAGCTGTTCGGAGCTGTGGCCGCAAGGTCTCCGGTGCCTGTCGTGGCGGCAATCCCCGAACCCGGTGGTGGACACCGGAAGTAAGGGATGCCGTCAAGCTGAAGAAGGAGTCCTATCGGGCCATGTTGACCTCCGGGACTCCTGAGGCAGCCGACGGGTATCGGCAGGCCAGGCGTGCTGCAGCTCGGGCAGTTGCGGAGGCAAAAACTCGGAACTGGGAGGAGTTCGGGGAGGCCATGGAGAAGGACTATCGGTCGGCCTCGAAGAAATTCTGGCAAACCGTCCGGCGCCTCAGGAGGGGGAAGCAGTACTCTGCCAACACTGTTTACAGTGCGGGTGGGGAGCTGTTGACCTCGACTGGGGACATTGTCGGGCGGTGGAAGGAATACTTTGAGGATCTCCTCAATCCCACCGTCATGTCTTCCACTGAGGAGACGGAGGCTGATGACTCAGAGGTGGACTCGTCCATTACCCAAGCCGAAGTCACTGAGGTGGTTTGCAAGCTCCTCGGTGGCAAGGCACCGGGGGTGGATGAGATCCGCCCTGAGTATCTCAAGTCTCTGGATGTTGTGGGGCTGTCTTGGTTGACACGCCTCTGCAACATCGCGTGGCGGTCGGGGACAGTGCCTCTGGAGTGGCAGACTGGGGTGGTGGTCCCTCTTTTTAAGAAAGGGGACCGGAGAGTGTGCTCCAATTATAGGGGAATCACACTTCTCAGCCTCCCAGGGAAAGTTTACTCCAGGGTACTGGAGAGGAGAATTCGACCGATAGTCGAACCTCGGATCCAGGAGGAACAATGCGGTTTTCGTCCTGGTCGCGGAACACTGGACCAGCTCTATACCCTTCATAGGGTGCTCGAGGGTTCATGGGAGTTTGCCCAACCAGTCCACATGTGCTTTGTGGATCTGGAGAAGGCATTCGACCGTGTCCCCCGTGGTATTCTGTGGGGGGTGCTTCGGGAGTATGGGGTTCGGGGCTCTTTGCTAAGGGCTGTCCGGTCCCTGTACGAACGGAGCAGGAGTCTGGTTCGCATTGCCGGCAGTAAGTCAGACCTGTTCCCAGTGCATGTTGGACTCCGTCAGGGCTGCCCTTTGTCACCGGTTCTGTTCATAATTTTTATGGACAGAATTTCTAGGCGCAGCCAGGGGCCGGAAGGAATCCTGTTTGGGAACCACAGGATTTCATCTCTGCTTTTTGCGGATGATGTTGTCCTGTTGGCTTCTTCAAACCAGGACCTTCAGCATGCACTGGGGCGGTTTGCAGTCGAGTGTGAAGCGGCTGGGATGAGAATCAGCACCTCCAAGTCCGAGGCCATGGTTCTCGACCGGAAAAGGGTGGCTTGCCCTCTCCAGGTTGGTGGAGAAGTCCTGCCTCAAGTGGAGGAGTTTAAGTATCTCGGGATCTTGTTCACGAGTGAGGGAAGGATGGAGCGTGAGATCGACAGGCGGATCGGTGCAGCCTCCGCAGTGATGCGGTCGCTTTACCGGTCCGTCGTGGTGAAGAAGGAGCTGAGCCAAAAGGCGAAGCTCTCAATTTACCGGTCGATCTACGTTCCGACTCTCACCTATGGTCATGAGCTTTGGGTAATGACAGAAAGAACAAGATCGCGGATACAAGCGGCTGAAATGAGTTTCCTTCGCAGGGTGGCTGGGCGCTCCCTTAGAGATAGGGTGAGAAGCACAGTCACTCGGGAGGAGCTCGGAGTAGAGCCGCTGCTCCTCCACATCGAGAGGAACCAGCTGAGGTGGCTCGGGCATCTTTTTCGGATGCCTCCTGGACGCCTCCCTGGGGAGGTGTTCCAGGCATGTCCCCCCGGGAGGAGGCCCCGGGGAAGACCCAGGACACGCTGGAGGGACTATGTCTCTCGGCTGGCCTGGGAACGCCTCGGTGTTCTTCCCGAGGAGCTGGCCGAGGTGTCTGGGGAAAGGGAAGTTTGGGCTTCCATGCTTAGACTGCTGCCTCCGCGACCCGGTCCTGGATAAGCGGAAGAAGACGAGACGAGACGAGACGCTTTATCCTTCTACAGGTCGCAGGCAAGCTGGAGCCTATCCCAGCTGACTACGGGTGAAAGGCGGGGTACACCCTGGACAAGTCGCCAGGTCATCACAGGGCTGACACATAGACACAGACAACCATTCACACTCACATTCACACCTACGCTCAATTTAGAGTCACCAGTTAACCTAACCTGCATGTCTTTGGACTGTGGGGGAAACCGGAGCACCCGGAGGAAACCCACGCGGACACGGGGAGAACATGCAAACTCCGCACAGAAAGGCCCTCGCCGGCCCCGGGGCTCGAACCCAGGACCTTCTTGCTGTGAGGCGACAGCGCTAACCACTACACCACCGTGCCGCCCCACATCCAACTCGTTTTCTTTAAATTAATTTATACTTCAGGTTTGACTGGATTAATCAGGATTTAACTTTATTTCCTGCAGAAGCTTTGAATGTGGGTGAGTCTAAAACTCTTAAACCTGCAGATCTGGTAACAGGTTAGAACAAACACACACACCATAACGGGGCTTTGGATCGTTTCTGTTAAAGCAGAATGATGATCATACACTACCGTTCAAAAGTTTGGGGTCACCCAGACAATTTTGTGTTTTCCATGAAAAGTCACACTTTTATTTCCCACCATAAGTTGTAAAATGAATAGAAAATATAGTCGAGACATTTTTCTGGCCATTTTGAGCATTTAATCGACCCCACAAATGTGATGCTCCAGAAACTCAATCTGCTCAAAGGAAGGTCAGTTTTATAGCTTCTCTAAAGAGCTCAACTGTTTTCAGCTGTGCTAACATGATTGTACAAGGGTTTTCTAATCATCCATTAGCCTTCTGAGGCAATGAGCAAACACATTGTACCATTAGAACACTGGAGTGAGAGTTGCTGGAAATGGGCCTCTATACACCTATGGAGATATTGCACCAAAAACCAGACATTTGCAGCTAGAATAGTCATTTAGCACATTAGCAATGTATAGAGTGGATTTCTGATTAGTTTAAAGTGATCTTCATTGAAAAGAACAGGGCTTTTCTTTCAAAAATAAGGACATTTCAAAGTGACCCCAAACTTTTGAACGGTAGTGTAACTATACCTGCTTTTAGATAAACTTTGATAATCACTTTCCTTTGATTGAAACAGTAAACATATAGGAATAAAAAGGATACGATCAGGACGAGTGAGAAATCTGACTGCTTGTCCGACTGGACGAGTCGATTAAAGAGTTAATGCGTTACATTTGCGAATCTTAAACTAACAAAATGCTTCTTAAAATGATGATTTTGAATGTTGATGCTATCACATGCCTCCAGTGTGTAGAGGGTAAAGTATAATCTTGGATAAACAAAACAGCTGGTGAGGCCTGAACTGCTGAACACACGTTTGTTGACATCAGAAGGAAAGACTCTTGGGGCCTTTAATATTCCACTGATATTGTTGGGAATTGGATCTGGGTCATGTCAACACCAAATTCGGAATTTGGCGTTTTCCGATTAAGACGTGTCGGATATGTTGATATTATTCAGGGTTTTGGAGCACTCTTTGGACACTGGGTTCTGTTCAGCACTCAGCTCTGTATGTTGGACACAAACCGACCAGACAATCGGAGTATTTACAGCTGCATGTACACGGGGATATTAGTGGAATATTCATTTCCATTAGCCTCATCAGAATACTGTCTTTTTTTGGGGGAAAACCGGAATGTGCATTTTATAAATCAGACCACGTGGCCATCATACAGCGTTCACACACTGATCACGGTTTTGTTTCCCTCCCTCGCTCCAGTCTGAGGAGGCGTACAAACTTATCAGAAATCAAACAGACTCCGCCTGCTTCCCTTCACTCTCTCTCTCTCTGACCCAGTGAGCTGATTACCAGCAGATGCCATTTTGCATCCTCAAATTAACCAACTGCTCGCTGCAACTCAAGCGGATCAAAGCCACTAATAACGATTAGCGTTGAGTGGCTAATGGAGCAGAGGCTTCCTCTACTTACAAGGATGTGCTGCCGCTGCCGTCTGTCTGAAAGAGACGCTTTGAAACTGCTCTCACAGACAGCGTGCACGTCTTAATTTCCTTCTAATGGAAACAGGTTTTGGTTAAATTTCGAGACGAACCATGTTGAGCACGTCTCAACATCTGGGTCCACTGTCAAGAAGTGGGAGTGCTTTACTGGGAAATACGCCACTCGTATTTATTTTCCATCCGAGCTCCATCCGGGACACGGAGAACCAAACCCATGACAAATCTCTGTCACTCGTGAGGAAATCGATGATAAATTGATCTCATCTCATCTCATTATCTCTAGCCGCTTTATCCTGTTCTACAGGGTCGCAGGCGAGCTGGAGCCTATCCCAGCTGACTACGGGCGAAAGGCGGGGTACACCCTGGACAAGTCGCCAGGTCATCACAGGGCTGACACATAGACACAGACAACCATTCACACTCACATTCACACCTACGCTCAATTTAGAGTCACCAGTTAACCTAACCTGCATGTCTTTGGACTGTGGGGGAAACCGGAGCACCCGGAGGAAACCCACGCGGACACGGGGAGAACATGCAAACTCCACACAGAAAGGCCCTCGCCGGCCACGGGGCTCGAACCCGGACCTCCTTGCTGTGAGGCGACAGCGCTAACCACTACATCACCATGCCACCCATCATCATTATTATTATTACACATACACATTCCTTCCGGGTGTTCGACGCGTCTTTCTCTTTCAAAATTCTCTCAAAATCTTCCGTATTCAGCAAAGCGAAGCAAACCATGTTTGTTTACAAATTGTCACAGTTGCTCACTCGCTAGCGCGGAAGTTTTACGTCTCCGACATGTGATGTCATGTTGTCTTGACAACCATGCAATATCGTAAACCGTATTCAACGCTCATTCTCCATTGGGTAGAGTGACGTAATACACGTAGAATACACGATATGCTAACGATATTGCATGCTATCGAACCAAATGAATGAAACGCACGAGAAGGGACTAGAACACATGCTTTTATTCCATCGAAAAACAGTTCCTGATATGTCACTCTGATGACGTCACTCGTGGTGTCTTCCCACGGACTAGACGCGCGTTGTCAAAATGGTGAACTGGCTCAAAATTAAAATTCTTTTCATTGACTTCCTTTTTAGTTTGTGTCCATACAATATTAAGAACATTACACGATGGTGCAAAGATATGTTCATCTTCGTGTTGAAAAATATTTTCACTCGTGATATACACACTCAGCACTCGGAAGATAAACTTCATATCTCTGCGCCGCCGTGTCACATCCTCGATTTGCCTGTATTATCCTCGCACTGCCGAACAGTGACGAGCGTAAAACGTGTGAGTAAATAATCCCACATACATTGTTTTTTTAATTTTTAAAGCAAATTAAAAATAAGCGCTGGATAAAATCCCATCTGTCTTATGGAAATAAAGAGACAAATTTCGTTGTCCGGTGGTCAGGTGTTTATGAGATACATTGCCTCGTTCTTACGACCGGGTTCCCTGTAGTGGGACACAGACGTCATCCATACGGACGCAAAAGCCGTGAAAATCAGGCCGATGCATTACCATATTCTCTGAAGTATGGAGCTCTGCTATTATATCAGATCACCAATATTGTTTTGCTCGATAGGGAAAGAAAAAAAAAAACACGGTAGTGTATCAGGCTCGGACAGAACGGTTAGTTTTCTTGGACTTGAGCTGTCTTGGTTTTATTTCTGAATTCAGCTGTATCAGTGTGATGTCAGACACAAGAGCCAATGGTATGATTTGTGTCCCACAGCATGATTTTCTTTTATTAAATCATTCAACGGAAGTTGTTTAAACCAGTGTTTCTCAGCCACTGGGTTGCGGCCCATTAGTGGACCGCAGATTTTTTTTCTCCCGAGTTTGAAGCCAAATACTAAATAGTTCAGGATGTCATTGCGCCCCAAATACGGTAGCTGGTTTGACGTACACCTTTCAAGTGGAATAAATACATTTGTGGGTGTGAGGGAAATTTAGTGGATGAACATCCCTATTCTCTGTGTTTCTGTGTGTTGAGCTCAAGTGGCCTAATACAGTGGTGCTTGAAAGTTTGTGAACCCTTTAGAATTTTCTATATTTCTGCATAAATATGACCTAAAACATCATCGGATTTTCACACAAGTCTTAAAAGTAGATAAAGAGAACCCAGTTAAACAAATGAGACAAAAATATTATACTTGGTAATTTATTTATTGAGGAAAATGATCCAATATTACATATCTGTGAGTGGCAAAAGTATGTGAACCTCTAGGATTAGCAGTTAATTTGAAGGTGAAATTAGAGTCAGGTGTTTTCAATCAATGGGATGACAATCAGGTGTGAGTGGGCACCCTGTTTTATTTAAAGAACAGGGATCTATCAAAGTCTGATCTTCACAACACATGTTTGTGGAAATGTATCATGGCACGAACAAAGGAGATTTCTGAGGACCTCAGAAAAAGTGTTGCTGATGCTCATCAGGCTGGAAAAGGTTACAAAACCATCTCTAAAGAGTTTGGACTCCACCAATCCACAGACAGACAGACTGTGTACAAATGGAGGAAACTCAAGACCATTGTTACCCTCCCCAGGAGTGGCTGACCAACAAAGATCACTCCAAGAGCAGGGAGTGTAATAGTCGGCAAGGTCACAAAGGACCCCAGGGTAACTTCTAAGCAACTGAAGGCCTCTCTCACATTGGCTGATGTTAATGTTCATGAGTCCACCATCAGGAAAACACTGAACAACAATGGTGTGCATGGCAGGGTTGCAAGGAGAAAGCCACTGCTCTCCAAAAAGAACATTGCTGCTTGTCTACAGTCTGCTAAAGATCATGTGGACAAGCCAGAAGGCTATTGGAAAAATGTTTTGTGGACGGATGAGACCAAAATAGAATTTTTGGTTTAAATGAGAAGCGTTATGTTTGGAGAAAGGAAAACACTGCATTCCAGCATAAGAACCTTATCCCATCTGTGAAACATGGTGGTGGTAGTATCATGGTTTGGGCCTGTTTTGCTGCATCTGGGCCAGGACGGCTTGCCATCATTGGTGGAACAATGAATTCTGAATTATACCAGCAAATTCTAAAGGAAAATGTCAGGACATCTGTCCATGAACTGAATCTCAAGAGAAGGTGGGTCATGCAGCAAGACAACGACCCTAAGCACACAAGTCGTTCTACCAAAGAATGGTTAAAGAAGAATAAAGTTAATGTTTTGGAATGGCCAAGTCAAAGTCCTGACCTTAATCCAATCGAAATGTTGTGGAAGGACCTGAAGCGAGCAGTTCATGTGAGGAAACCCACCAACATCCCAGAGTTGAAGCTGTTCTGTATGGAGGAACGGGCTAAAATTCCTCCAAGCCGGTGTGCAGGACTGATCAACAGTTACCGCAAACGTTTAGTTGCAGTTATTGCTGCACAAGGGGGTCACACCAGATACTGAAAGCAAAGGTTCACATACTTTTGCCACTCACAGATCTGTAATATTGGATCATTTTCTTCAATAAATAAATGAGCAAGTATAATATTTCTGTCTCATTTGTTTAACTGGGTTCTCTTTATCTACTTTTAGGGCTTGTGTGAAAATCCAATGATGTTTTAGGTCATATTTATGCAGAAATATAGAACATTCTAAAGGGTTCACAAACTTTCAAGCACCACTGTATACTGAGAAAGATGTTTTTTTCCAATGTTGTAATCGCTTTTCTGTGGCCTTGGTGGTAATGAGCAGGGTGCTTGAGTTCGTCCTAACCACGCATCTTCTCATGATGTAACCACCTCTCCTGACCTCGGTGGTGATAAGCAGAGAGCTTGAGTTCTCCCTGCTTGCATCTGCCTGCACATACCAGCGCACGCCAGGTGCACGCTTTAACAAAGCTTCATAGAAAATCTTGAGCCAATCACGTGAAGATGCGAGCAGTAAGCGAATGCCTTTAGAGTATAATAGATAACAGCCACTAAAACACAACTCAGAGCGCGCGTACTCTCAGCATCACTGAAGTGGTGTCTTCTACTCTTCTCTTTCCTTTCCTATTTTATATATCTGTTATATGATCTACTATAATAAATAACTGAAAAGACGACTGCTAAGCGTTCTGAAGTGTTTATTAGAAATTTCCATTACATGGGTAAATTAAGAACAACAAGTGTTTATTCTTGTCACGATCCTCATTTGCATTGAAACCCCGCAGTGGGCAGAATAGAATAAATAAATTGCTTTGCGGGTAAATTCTATGGATCTGTGATGCCTGTTGGAAGAGAAGAGCAGGGGGGATTAAGAATCGAGCGGCTGGGGTTTGTTTACACCCGATAATAAAACTTCTAGCATCCAACAACCGTCACAAAGACACGTACAAAGCCCAAAAATTCCTCCTTACCCGGGCAAAAACAATACAGGATTTATCTTGTCGTGTCCTGATCCCCAGATCTTTAACCCAGCCACAGATAAAAAGTTGTACTCCTACATGCTCTTCCAGGTTTTCATCTGTGTCCCCTACCCTGTCCACACTAGGGATTTTGTACCGATACGAAACTACTTTCGTACCGCAACACCTGTCCACACTAGCAACTATACCGGTACTGTAGCGGTATAACTGTATCGGTACGAAACCCATACATTTGTGGGTTTCATACCAGTACAGTATCGGTACTGTAGCGCTTTGCTGTAGTGTGGACAGATGAAGCGGTTCTGTATCGATACAAATATAATGCGCATGAGCAAAGTCACACACCTCAATCGATGTCTTTGCTGAATAAAATAGTGAAGAACGGAGATTCGTTTGTTTCTTTCTCAACTGCCTCGCGCGTTTTATACGATTCGACTGAATAAATACAGACTGTACATGGACAACAAAAAGCACACACACGTTGTTTCATCCGTACGGAAGCCGAGAGAGGCCCTTCATATAATCCTTTTTTTTTTATTCACCTTGTTATCCCGAGATAACGACATAATTAATTCAGGATCTCAAGAAAACAACACAACTAATTCGAGATCTCAAGAAAACAAAACTGTTATTTCGAGATCTTTTTTTGGGGGGGGGCTTTTTCCACCTTTATTGGATAGGACAGTGTAGAGACAGAAAATGAGCAGGAGAGAGACGGGAAGGGATCGGGAAATGACCTCGGGTCAGAATTGAACCCAGGTCCCCAGATTTATGGTATGGCACCTTATCCACCTGAGCCACGATGCCCCATTATTTCGAGAGCTTGAGAAAACAAAACAATTATTTCATGATCTCGAGTAAACAGCTGAGAAATGGTTCATTCAGGTGCGCCAAGAGACTTGTGATATGCTGACTTTGGGGCTATTTCTCATTCTGTATAGACGCAACTTTGGTCATTAGAATGTCTGGAATAATCGATCACCTAATAAGGCAATATTTTGATCAGGGGTTGACACAGGGAGAGATTGCATTAAGTCTTTTAATAAGGGATAATTTCAAAATTAGTCCGCGGCACCTCCGCAGAAGACTGGCCCGGCTTCGTCTCTACCGACGGAGATACAGTGATCCAGCTGAGATCATGAAATAATTGTTTTGTTTTCTCGAGATCTCGAAATAACGGATGCCATATATTCTCGGAAGGAAGTTACTCGGTAACCACGGAAACATTTCGCGCACGCACATTTCAACTACCGTGAAAGAAAACCGCAAACATTTCTCGCTAGTGTGGACAGATGCACTCAACTGTACCGTGTGAACACAGCACCCGTGTAGAACAATGCCTGCAGCACCAGGTACTTTGAGACGTCGGGGAACTCACCGGATGGATAATTTTCCAACTCGTAATGAATGAATGACTTTATTTAAATATGATGAGCAGAGCTGGAAGGGTCATGCACGTACAGGTACAAATAATTACAAATACAAAAAAGACTAAAAATAAACACAATCTTTAAAAAAAAAATAAAATCTGTTGATTATCTGTTAATTATCTTCACATCAAGTTAATTAATAGTTTGCATAACTTTTGTCTTTGTATTTAGTTACAGCTACAATAGGATCAAAATTTATTCTACTAATGTCAAATTTAGGTGGTAAATTTTTCTTTCACAGGAAAAATCCTTCTTCGTTAGCGTGTAAGGATCGACTCGAATCGCATCGAGTGGTTTCTATATCCACGTCTTGGTTTTAATAACTTGCTTGTTTGCTGAACACAAAAATGGCAGTGAGTTCTTGTGTTAATGGACCAGACTCCACTTTTGGATCATTAATCCCTTTTGGCTGAGAATGGCCTGCATGCAGAGTTCGGCTTCTGGCACATCCGTACCGTTTTAAATACAAAACCTACAATTAAGCACAGCTTGTTTTTATTGCATTTATTTAATTCCTGGGCTTCCGTCTGTAACAGGGAGTGATGTCGCATCCCATTAATACACTTTACAGTAGGTTATTAGATTCTCATAGAATAGATGAGCCAAAATAATTAGGGATCTTTTTTAACGGGCCTCGACTCATTACAAGTATGAATAGGTGGGGCTTAAAGCAGAAAAGGTTGAGAACTGCTGGTTTACACAACTAAAACTCAAAACCGTGGCACTTTTAAACTTAGTGGTGACAAAAAAATTAATTCGTAGAAAATCATCAGCTGAATATTTAAACCAGATTTTATGGTGTTTAAAATACAATATGCGTCACGAGATGTCGGCTTGTGTGGCGTTGGAGGCGTGGTCGAGCACTGAATCTGAACAGAGGGCGGAGTCTTGGAGGAGGAGGAGGTAATTTCATGACGAGCGTAGACCTGTGTGTGATTTACGACGGTCTTGTAATAAGAGGTTTTGCTGTGCAGAGAGAGAGAGAGAGAGAGTGCGCTCTCTCTCTCTCTCTCTGGGTGCTGATTCGGCAGCGATTTTGCTGAGCTCGTGTGTTTGAGAGAGAGAAAGTGATGGATTTGTTTCTTTTAAAATATTTACATTTACGTTCTTCCATGATGAAAAGTGTGACTCGAGGAACAAAAAACAGACTAACGATCTCGCTCTGTAATGAGTCCTTGTTCTCTTCGTGACAGCCAGGGTGTTATAGTTTGGGAAGAAAGTGCCAGAAAAAAAAAAAAAAAAACAGTGGGGGGAAAAAAAATCGAAAAAAAGAAAACGAGTTTGATGATTATCGCAAAAAAAAAAAAAATTGACAAGGAGGGGAAAAATCTGTAATAAAACTTTACACTTTTAAAGATCTGTGATATCTCGTCAAGTCCCGTCATTTACAATAATTTTGATGTTGTATCATGATTACGGATGTTAACCGATGACCGTTTGACCCGTGGTTGACCGAATCAACGTCAACCGGTTAATTTTTTTTGGGTTGTCGGTTAAAAAAAAATAAAAATCAATTGTTTTGAAGCTGCCGATTTTGGAGCAGAGGACTTGGAATTCTGTGTTGTAAACGCTTGGGGCATGCCATGCGGTGTAAGGACGACAGCTGACGAATCAGAAACACCCATTCAGTCATGTCCCGTCCTCCCGCCCCAGTTAAAGACAGCTGACAAATCAGAAACACCCATTCAGTCATGTCCCGCCCTCCCGCCCCAGTTAAAGACAGCTAACAAATCAGAAACACCCATTCAGTCATGTCCCGCCCTCCTGCCCCAGTTAAAGACAGCTAACAAATCAGAAACACCCATTCAGTCATGTCCCGCCCTCCTGCCCCAGTTAAAGACAGCTAACAAATCAAAAACGCCCATTCAGTCATGTCCCACCCCAGGTGAAGACAGCTGCCACTCGGCGAAAGAAAAAAGTGTAGACACAGGCTTTTTAGCTTACAAATTACTATTCTGTTTTTTTTTTTAATTATTATTAGAAGGCACATGGAGTTTAGTCCTGCCTTGGCGAGTACATTCTGAAAGTATGTTTCGGTCTGTAGCCAACAATGCATGTTATTGCAGATCAGATCTCTCCACACAAACTAAAGGCGCAGATGCCGACTTTTTCACGGCTGAATCGTGCAGATCCGATTGCTTTCCTTTGAGTATACAGAATTTACTCTGATGAAATTATTCAGACACTCCAACGCCCCCCTTAAAAAAAAAATCGGATCTTTGCACGATTCAGCCGTGAAAAAGGCGGCATCCGCTAAAAGGCACGCCGTTTGCATCCCTGTTTAAACTCATAGGTTAACCGACTTTAACCGGCTAATGAGGCTCGGTGGTCGATCAAGATTTTTTTTAGTTTTCGTCATCCCTAATCATGATGCAACATGGAAACAGTGGGTGCTACGTACTCAAGTATATAACGTATCGTGCACGGTGTATAATACCCAATATGAGGTCATAAATCAACCAATCAATCAATCAATCAGTCAATAAATACCTGTTAAACCATCTGCTTGTTCCCTACGACCACTTCCTCCCTGACCTTGTCTCCACTGCTGTTGATTCATAGACTCAGTACACAGTGTCAGTATTTCTGATCACCGCTTAAACAAAGCTGTTTATTCGTGATGGACTGTAATCTCCATGGCGATCATTCAATCCAGACAAATCAAAGGCAAACTGTGATGAAGCACAAAGCGGCGCTGTGAAACAATGCGCAGAATGAATAACCACACGCCAACGGCGGATAAACCTTAATTACGCTAATGAATGAACAAGAAGGCTTTGTGTCGGAGGGCGTAATTGACAATATTGTTATGAAGAGAGATGAAAATTCAGAAGAAATGAAAGGTTCGAGAAGGGAATGTGGACTTCCTTCAACCCTTTTGAGCTTTTTTTTTTTTTTTAATTCAGCTCTTAAGTACAGCATGAATGTTGGCGGTACATGAATAACAGAATATCAGAGATGAACAGAGAGAGAGAGAGAGAGAGAGAGAGGGGATCAGAAGAAGGAGAGAAGGAGAAGAGAAGTGGCAGGTTGGGATTGATGGCCTATAAAAACTGCACAGGAGGCATCAATCAGTGCCACTTTGAATGGCGGTGGCGACTTTTCAGCGTGTCGCGGGAGCTCAAAGTGAGCCAGGAAACTCAGGAGCGAGCTCCATCTGTCTGAGCTTCATGAATTTCATGAATTTCGTGCGCAGATGTGGTGAACAACAGCCAAAGCCACCTGGGGTTATTTATGCTTTAATGCACAAGGCTGTGGCAAAGTACAATATACCTGGAGTAATAACGCACTTTCTCTTAATGCTAAAGGATCTCTCTCTCTCTCTCTCTCTCCAGAACATTTGTACCTGCTTGTTCGACAGAAAGAGAGGTAAAAGTGTTGAGAATGAAAGCTGAAAGCTGAAAATGAGAGCGAGAGAGAGCATGACTACAGAGCAGCTTTCCTCAAGTTTTCTAATTAATTAACAACCCCACTGTGATGACCACCAGCGTTAATTAATAACCAAAGACACCTCGTGTCCCTGATGTGAAGCGTCACTGTTAAACACAGCAGGCTGACGACAAGTACAACCCTGTTAAAGTATAAATATGCAGGTGATTTAGAGAAAATCGTGCGCTTGGATTCTGATTACCCGAGAAATTCAGACTATATCTCGATAATCACGTCGAGCGACTCGGCAAAACGGCGGCCGATCGCTTCGTCATTCTTCGTAAGCGAGGAAGAATTACAAATGATGAAAGAAAATGCTGTTCCTAAAATAAAAGCACTAAAGATGCGCCGGAGTTTGGTCGAAAACTATTCAAAGGTAAGGTGGACTGTGATTTATTTTATCGATTTCAAAACAAAGTATTTTATGTGACTCGGCGTAGATCAGTGACGCGAGTCTGCACCGCAAACTTATTACATTTACATGAAGATTCTGAAGTTTGAAATAAATTTTATGCAAACAATTTTTTTAAATAATCATCTGTGTGTTTATACTCAAACAATGATCCGCCTCAGGCTCGGTGAATATCGGTAATTATTCTATCCAGATTCATTGGATATGAGCAATCGTGCACTCTGACTGGCTGCTCTACTACGAGGATATCAGCTCATATACTGCAAGTACAGAAAAACAAAATGGCGGCGCGTTACTGAACCAACCAAGGACGAAATAAAAACTCTACTCGAAAACAAAACCCCAATTAAAAAAAAAAAGCCTCAATGAGGCTGGAGCTCGTACCGCCCACTGTTGTGTGTGCGTCTGAAATCCAATCAGTCCTGTCAGAAGAATAGTGATTTTTGTGAAACTGCATGTGACCCCTCTGTAGCCTCATCCATGGCAGGTGGCGCCACCTGGTGAACAATTCTTGTTGGAACATGTCTTTAGAGTCTTCTGGGTGAGTTTCAGTGAAAACATCCTAGCAGTTTATGAACAGTAGCGTTAAATGTGACGAGTCACCCATTAAAGTGTAAATATGTCAGGTGGCGCCACCATCTTGACAAATTTTATGCACGTCTACCTGGGGAACACTGTGTGTGTGTGTGTGTGTGTGTGTGTGTGTGAGCTTGATCGAAATCCGATCAATCCTGTCGGAGGAGTAGCGATTTTTGTAAATTGTGGACGGACGACGCGTTTTGTAGGCTAAGGACGTTGGTTTTGAATGAACTTTGAGGATAGTTTTGAGGATGGGTTCCCTTTTGAATCTGGTTCCTCTCAAGGTTTCTTCTTCATGTCATCTGAGGGATAAATAAATTTATTAGGGATTAAATATCAGTTCATATGTTCAGTCTTTCGTTTTCTGTAAAGCCGCTTTGCGACAATGTAGTTAAAAACGCTGTACAAATAAACTAACTTGCTTTGACAGTGTTTACGGTAATGTGCGATATCAGCACACCATGCTAGCAAACAAAGAGTTAGCTAGTTGGCCAACTGATGCCTCAAACATATGTATTTGGTTCCAGTCACGGGTTCTAAGCTAGTACAAGGTTTAATTCTCGGTAACTGTTCAAAAATCAACGTGGGGAAAAAAAAGAAAAAAAAAAGCTGTTGGTTGAAGGAGCTGCCACACAGATTTATGAGTAATAGGCAGCGTTGACGAAGCATCGACGTTGCCTTGAACTAGGGGAGTTTGAAGGCAGGAAACGAGAGTTCGATCCATGTCAAATGGTCAAATGTTACTCCGATTCAAGTGAAAGTTGGACAGTCAAATTTTTACTGAAGTTCAAGTACTGAAGTACTTGCTTTTAAAAATACTTAAGGATTAAAAGTACGTTTTCTGTCAACACATCATTGTATTATTGCCATAACGCTGACAAAATCTAATGCCTCTGAAACAACCGGCTGGAGTTACTGACTAACTCGTAGAACCTGTAGAATAAACACTTGGTAGAATGTTACAAAATCAAACACAACTGAACTGAAAAACAGCCATTGTCTTTTTTTTTTTTATTCTAACACTCCTTCCCACCCCCACAAAGCAGTATGGTGGTGTTCTGACCCAGCTCTGGCAGTGTTCTGACCCAGCTCTGGCAGTGTCTGCACACATGTACATGCATGTTAATCAGGAAGACAGTGGAATAGCTGTAAATGCAGCTTGCTCAGAAAATAAAAATAGCAATCCAACCGGCTGAAAACCCAGGTCCGCACTTCGAGCTTAGTAACGGCCCAACAGCAACACTGCTTTAAGCAAGAGGAAAAAAAGTGCAAGACCATCATCTGCCATCAAAACAAAAAATTCCAGCAATTTGTTGTGACTGACTAGTACAATACTGTCCATCTCACAGGTCTCACGTGCGCAAGTGATATGTATTCATGCACATATGAATCTGCCTGTGGAATCATGGTGGTTTAACGTTAGGCTAGCTAGTCAGTGACGCTCCACCTGACATGCTAGCAAAATCTTTTCAAACTCGAAATCATATTGGGTAGCTAACGTTACTAGAAAAGAAAGATTTCTACGTTTTGTTTATTTGGCAAGATTATGCTAAACCATTTTTGAAAGCGGCGGCACGGTGGTGTAGTGGTTAGCGCTGTCGCCTCACAGCAAGAAGGTCCTGGGTTCGAGCCCCGGGGCCGGCGAGGGCCGTTCTGTGTGGAGTTTGCATGTTCTCCCCGTGTCCGCGTGGGTTTCCTCCGGGTGCTCCGGTTTCCCCCACAGTCCAAAGACATGCAGGTTAGGTTAACTGGTGACTCTAAATTGACCGTAGGTGTGAATGTGAGTGTGAATGGTTGTCTGTGTCTATGTGTCAGCCCTGTGATGACCTGGCGACTTGTCCAGGGTGTACCCCGCCTTTCGCCCGTAGTCAGCTGGGATAGGCTCCAGCTTGCCTGCGACCCTGTAGAACAGGATAAAGTGGCTACAGATAATGAGATGAGATGAGATTTTTGAAAGCACTTCAGACAAGTTAATGTTATTCATGTTAGCATAAGTCCGTTTTTACATGCTCACTAACAGTGTCCAAGTTAACTACCTACTGTTTGCGTTAACGTTAGCCGTGGACAAGGCTACGGCAACTTGGCGGGAAAATCCATAGAAAGTCATTTGACTACCCAGACTGCATAGCTATTGCAACGTTATCGCTAGCTCAAAAAGTTAATTGCAAGCTTCCTCTTGGAATAAAACGTTTACATACTTCAATATGCTTCCGCAGGTTAGACGGCGAGTTTTTCTAGGCCGTGATGTGGTTCGTTTTAGGCAAACAAAGCAAACATTTAAAACGAAACAACTCTTTATTCCTTTCAGAAAACTGAAACGTGTGTGTGCATTGCCCAGAAGAACCGCCTCCTTCAATTCTGCCATCAACTGATCGTGTTAATTAACGCTGCTGAGAGATCACTGAACTTGATTTTATCCAGTCTACGGACGTGACGTGACCCTAGTGGTTACTGATCGGCTCTCAGTGTCACCTGCGAAAAAAAACCAATCACGTTTTAGAAAAGAAAAGAAAAAACATCCACTTTCAAAGCTGCTTCATAGAAATGTAGTGGAGTGAAAAGTACGATATTTGCCTTTCAAATGTAGTGAAGTTAAAGTCATAAGTTTCCAAAAAATAAAAAAAAAAATACTCAAGTAAAGTACAGATACTCAAAAAGTGTACTTAAGTACAGAACTCAAGTAAAGGTACTTCGTTACTGTCCACCTCTGGTGATGATCTGTAATACAGCACCCACTCAATAAAACACCACCTGATGCATTTTTAAAGTGCCTTTTAGAAGTGAAATAGTTTTCGTCCATCCTTTAGCAAGTTTATGTTTTAGATTTAACTAGAGAGTCATGACATCACTTTAAACAAAACATGCCAGTGTATGTTTTCCCGAGCTCTCCTCCATCAAGCAACGTTTCATCTCATCTCATTATCTCTAGCCGCTTTATCCTTCTACAGGGTCGCGGGCGAGCTGGAGCCTATCCCAGCTGACTACGGGCGAAAGGCGGGGTACACCCTGGACAAGTCGCCAGGTCATCACAGGGCTGACACATAGACACAGACAACCATTCACACTCACATTCACACCTACGCTCAATTTAGAGTCACCAGTTAACCTAACCTGCATGTCTTTGGACTGTGGGGGAAACCGGAGCACCCGGAGGAAACCCACGCGGACACGGGGAGAACATGCAAACTCCACACAGAAAGGCCCTCGCCGGCCACGGGGCTCGAACCCAGACCTTCTTGCTGTGAGGCGACAGCGCTAACCACTACACCACCGTGCCGCCCTAGCAACGTTTCAATTCAGCAAAAAAAAAATATCTCCAAAAACATTTAAAGGTGCCCTAAATGTGTTAAAGCACTATTTATATGTTCCTGGAAGAGACAGGAGGCTCCGTGTTGAAGACACGGCTTCATTAGGATTCATGGATCATCAGCACTTGTCCGGTATACCACTCATCGTCACGGAAACCACTCTCATTATTCCTTTGTAAACACATTTTTGTAGAATGAGTTATATTATTACTCTCCTCCTAGCACAACATGGAGTCACTTCTTAGTTAAACAAAGATCACACCAACACCAGCCAGACTCTAATAATAAAAAAAAAGTATATATATATATATATATATATATATATATATAGCCACAAGCGGCGACGAGGGTTCCGCGCACCTCCGGTTCCACGACATCCAGTGCATACACACGCGAGATGTGCGACAAAAGCCTGGGTATCTGATGCGTGCACCACCAGTGAGGAGCTTTTAGGCAATGGAGTCATTACTGTCCAGGTCCAAATGGTGGCACTATACCAGAGGGTCACTTTGGGCATGGGGATATCATCAGAACCATCATATCCTACAACCTGTCAAGTTTGAGCCATATCAGGTGAATTTATGACACACCTCCTGTTTGCGTGGCGTAACATATACATTTATTGTTTCACCATTTCAACATCTTGCAAGATATCACAAATTCATTCGCAATTCAAAATCAGCAACATCTTGACATGACGTATACCAAGTCTGGTATGAATCCAACAGCGTCAAAATGTAACACGTGTCAAAACGCACAAAACCAAAAGTAACTCACTTCCTGTTGAGTATCGCTAATAGAATGCATATTACAATTTTGCTCATCTTGGTGCACCTCACGCACTTACCAAATGTGACATGGGTAGTCAAGTCACGTTTATTTTTATAACGCTGTTAACAGACATTGTCGCAAAGCAGCTTTACAGAATCTTAGTGACTTTAAACATGAGCTAATTTTATCCCTAGTCTACCCCCAGTGAGCAAGCCTGTGGCGACGGTGGCAAGGAAAAACTCCCTCAGATGACATGAGGAAGAAACCTCGAGAGGAACCAGACTCAAAAGGGAACCCATCCTCATTTGGGTGATAACAGACAATGTGATTATAACATTTTCAACAGTTTTAACATGAAGTCTGTTTTGTTGAAGTTATAAACTGTTCACTGATGGAAACTTCAGTGCAAAACTGTCTGTGACAACTGCAGTCCTAAAGTTAGCAAGTCAACCGCAGTCCTAAAGTTAGCAGGTCAACCACAGTTCTAAAGTTAGCAGGTCAACCACAGTTCTAAAGTTAGCAAGTCAACCGCAGTCCTAAAGTTAGCAGGTCAACCACAGTTCTAAAGTTAGCAAGTCAACCGCAGTCCTAAAGTTAGCAGGTCAACCACAGTTCTAAAGTTAGCAAGTCAACCGCAGTCCTAAAGTTAGCAGGTCAGCCACAGTTCTAAAGTTAGCAAGTCACCCACAGTCCTAAAGTTAGCAGGTCAACCGCAGTGCTAAAGTTAGCAAGTCAACCGCAGTCCTAAAGTTAGCAGGTCAACCACAGTTCTAAAGTTAGCAAGTCACCCACAGTCCTAAAGTTAGCAGGTCAACCACAGTTCTAAAGTTAGCAAGTCAACCGCAGACCTAAAGTTAGCAGGTCAACCGCAGTCCTAAAGTTAGCAGGTCAACCACAGTTCTAAAGTTAGCAAGTCAACCGCAGTCCTAAAGTTAGCAAGTCACCCACAGTCCTAAAGTTAGCAAGTCACCCACAGTCCTAAAGTTAGCAAGTCACCCACAGTCCTAAAGTTAGCAAGTCAACCGCAGTCCTAAAGTTAGCAGGTCAACTGCAGTCCTAAAGTTAGCAGGCCAACTGCAGTCCTAAAGTTAGCAAGTCACCCACAGTCCTAAAGTTAGCAGGTCAACCACAGTTCTAAAGTTAGCAAGTCAACCGCAGTCCTAAAGTTAGCAAGTCACCCACAGTCCTAAAGTTAGCAAGTCACCCACAGTCCTAAAGTTAGCAGGTCAACCACAGTTCTAAAGTTAGCAGGTCAACCGCAGTCCTAAAGTTAGCAAGTCACCCACAGTCCTAAAGTTAGCAAGTCACCCACAGTCCTAAAGTTAGCAAGTCAACCGCAGTCCTAAAGTTAGCAGGTCAACTGCAGTCCTAAAGTTAGCAGGCCAACTGCAGTCCTAAAGTTAGTAAGTCAACCGCAGACTTAAAGTTAGCAGCTCAACTGCAGTTCTAAAGTTAGCAAGTCACCCACAGTCCTAAAGTTAGCAGGTCAACCGCAGTTCTAAAGTTAGCAAGTCAACCGCAGACCTAAAGTTAGCAGCTCAACCGCAGTTCTAAAGTTAGCAAGTTACCCACAGTCCTAAAGTTAGCAAGTCAACCGCAGACCTAAAGTTAGCAAGTCACCCACAGTCCTAAAGTTAGCAAGTCACCCACAGTCCTAAAGTTAGCAAGTCACTCACAGTCCTAAAGTTAGCAAGTCACCCACAGTCCTAAAGTTAGCAAGTCACCCACAGTCCTAAAGTTAGCAAGTCACTCACAGTCCTAAAGTTAGCAAGTCACCCACAGTCCTAAAGTTAGCAAGTCACCCACAGTCCTAAAGTTAGCAAGTCACCCACAGTCCTAAAGTTAGCAAGTCAACCGCAGTCCTAAAGTTAGCAAGTCACCCACAGTCCTAAAGTTAGCAAGTCACCCACAGTCCTAAAGTTAGCAAGTCAACTGCAGTCCTCAGACACAAATGCATTACTGTAAGTGTCCAGAGCCATCTACCAAGTGCAACTTTCGATGGGTGAAACTATATACCAGGCAGGAGTCTCAATGACATATGGGGATGCTATGGAGTCCCATTGACACACCTGGGGCCAATAGAATTGAATAGAATGCCTTTATTGTCACTGCAAAAATGTACAAAGAAATTTAGTTCTTCATTGGAGAGCAAAGTCGCTGCGTACGTGTGCGCCGCCACTCTTGGGTACTTCAGCCCAAAGCCGGCCCATGTTAACCTGACTACGGTACATGTCTTTGGACCGTGGGGGAAACCGGAGCAAACCCACACAGGACATGCAAACGCCACACAGAAAGGCCCCTGTCGGCTGCTGTACTTGCTGACTTTTTGTCGACGTCTCAAATGCAACGTGTGACAATAGAAACATCATCGGGATGGAATACGGTCAATTTATCCTCTGCTTCGGAATTTATACACTCATTTCCTTTTTCCCAATAAAACATCAGAGTGACGTGAATCTGGAATAATTGACGGTTGTGGACTTGTTTTGAAGAAAGATGAGCTGATGTAGCGCTCTCGCTGTCTTTTACAGTCAATGGAGATTGTCTGAATTCATTCATATTAATTAAAGTGTATTATTCAACAGTTATTCCCAGTCCACTAATCTGATTGGATGAACAGTGTTTCAGGAGGAGTGCTCATAGCAGAGCTCCTTACTTAAGAGAATATGGAAATGCATCAACCTGAATTTTGATAGCTTTTCTGACTGTACGAACAACATATGATCGTGTCCCACCACAGGGAACCCGGCTGTAAGTGCAAGGCAACGCATCTCATAAACGCTTGACCACCAGACAACAAAATTTGTATGATTATTTCCATAAGATAGATGAGTTTTTATCCAGTGGTCATTTTTAATTTACTTTGTAATAAATAAACAAATAAAAGTGGGATTATTTACTCACATTTTACAGAAAATATTCAGGACAGTTTTATATAAAACAAGTTAAAAACAGTTATTAGTCCACTCGCTTGTTGGACAGGTGGCAGTTTGTGTCCTGTAAGGGGGAGAGACGGATGTAATCGCAGGATGAGTTTTATTGAAAACATGCAAGCAAATCCAAAACAGAGACGAAGGCAGAGTCGGAAAACAGGCAGTGGTGGGGTGAGGCACAGACAGGATATCAGAGGGAATACAATACTCACAGTCCAAAAACACAAACAGGGTCAAAACCAGAATACAAAGCTTTCACAAAGCCTGTGTTACTCAGAGTCCTTATATACAATGTCCACGCTGTGACTGAGCTCTAATCAGGAACAGGTGCATGGTGATTATTCCTAATGGCGCTGCTCGCGCTGAGCTCCAACTGTTTGATGTATGAACTGAGATATCGGATGGGAACTCTACAAATCAAACTTTTCATTTCCGTTTCCGGTTGAGAATACGTCGTGCGCATTCTGGCTGCAGCTTCTCACCGGAGCTTTTTTTTTTTAATTTTATTTTCCCTCTTTTTTATTTATTTATTTTTTTCTGTGTGTTTGTTTGGTTTGATGTTTATTTGAGTGTTTTGTCCGCCGGTTGTAGTGTAGCTCCGGACCCAGTTTTGGGCGTCGGTTTCCTCCAGGCCTTGGTTCGCCGTGGGTGATGCCTGTGCTCCCAGCTACGGACTGCAGTGACCTCGTTGCTCATTTTAACATCGTGGTTGTCCAGCGCTCTGTGCTTTAATGTTTGGCGTGATGTTCCAAGCGATGTTGCTCGGTGGCGTCGTGGCGGCTGTGCAGGCGGTTTGGGACGGACCAGCGCTCTGTGTGGCGGTGCTTCTGTGCTCGCTTTGTGGATTCATGGCGTGGTGTTCGAACGATGCTGCTGGCGGCGTCACGGTGGCTGTGCTGGCGGTGTGGGACTTGTTTTCGTGCGCCTTTTGGTGGGACTGTGGCTGCAACACCACTGGAATGACATCCTGACCCCTATTTGGTGGACTTTTTTTTTTCTGTCTATAATTGTAAAGCGACCTTGGGTTTTTAGAAAGGCGCTATATAAGTTGAACTCATTATTATTATTATAATTACAATAGTGATGTAAAGTGAAAGCTCTGGTTCACTGCTGTCCCCCAGGCACCCAGCAGAGTCGCACCATAATAAATGCGGTGGTGTTGTTTCTGGCGCATGGCATGTGGCGTCAAAGAAAGGAACAAATATGTATCGTAACTGCGATGCGTAGCTCATTATTGGTATCACGATAATGTCACAAGACAATGTCGTGATTTATTGAGGTGAAAAACACATGACACAACATGATGGTTCATTCATGGTGCTGTAAGATTATTATTCTGTTCAGGGGGATTTTGTGCCCGAAACTCATCAGGAGCTCTGCTTTCAGGCAGTGAATAAATATCTATATGTATATTACTGAATAACGTATTAGCTACATAAGGTAAATGATACTTATTAGGGATGCTGCAGAGAGGGAAAAAAAAATTGTCTGCTGCCAGTGTTAAAGTGTCACTCCTGGGGGGAAAAAAAAGTATATGGAGAATACGTTTTTATAAATGTAACTCTATAACGAGCTGGACATTATGTTAGGTATCTCCTACTTAGACTAATACGTTCATTTTCCAGAAAAGCAAACCATAAGACTGGGCAGCACACAGCACACGTCTTGTATTGATGAATGACAGTTTGACAGATCACCTCCACCCTAACCTCCACAGGTGTCACCTGCTTCACCTCAGAGGCTTCTTCCTGCTGGAGTGGGAGTTCATGATGGAGAAGATGAGGCCAGAAGAGCAGGAAAGAAGATGTTTAATTAGCGCATGAGGGCTTTAAGCAGCCTGTGTGAGTGTTAGTGGAGGTTTGGGTTTGACAGGATGGTTTACTGACTTCATTTGAGCAGCCATCTGCAAGCATGGTACAAGAGGTTATGATACGCATGACATCCATATGTGCTCGCTCGCTCTCTCACACACACACACACGCGCAGTGGTTCTAAGAGGCCGATGCACTGAATCCCGCATCAATATGAATATGATGAATATGACTCAGCCATAATTGAACGTTAACATCATTACTGCGTGATGTGCTAGAAGCAGATTTTATTACGTTATGGAACTGCTCGTGTTTAAATTCTTCAGTCTGGTATCTAACCAATTCCCTCTCAATTTGGCCATCGCTAAATCTCATTATGCTCAAATTTTCTTGACTGTAACCTTCTCCGAAAAGAGACAGCTGGCCAAGCTTCTCATGCTCACCCTAAAATTGAGCTGGAATACAAATAAAGCAAGAAAATAATCAGCAGGGAGGAAAAAGAAATAAAAAGGAAGATGAGGAGGAGCAGTTATACAAACGCTTTATCCAAAGCAGGTCACAAAACGCACAGAATACGGTTTACATTCCCGAAGACTCAATGAACGGTTGGAGAAATAACATTTTTCTTAGGATTTCTCGCCTATCAAAAAGAGCAAAAAGGTCAAACACCACTTTTTTTTCCCCCTCGCACTGGAACTACAGTACAAGGTGAACATCGGTAACAGGTAACAGATGTCTATCTTGATTGAAATGACATTGCTATATTTTGCCAGATTTGTTGAAAATTAGATTATCTTTCCATTATTATTTAGACAAAAGGTTTATACTGAAACTCAGGGTTTTTTTTTTATCTGATCATTTAGCTGGTCGACTGTTTAACACTCTTATTGGGTTAGTTTGTACGTGTAGAAACTAACTAACTGCTGTTAGCTTAGCTATACCTGCACGAGCCATCTTAACAGTCAAGAAGATTATGAAGTACTTCGCTTCCTCAAAGTTACATTAAGTAAATATATATATATATATATATATATATATATATATATATATGTATGTATATTTTTTAGATCAAGTCTCACGCCTTTTTTGTAGATTAAGTATTCCCATTCCTGCCCACGTTCACAAAGCTCCGCCCCCAGGATCTACAATGGCCGTATGATGTCAGTTTTTGAAACACTTAATACACTTGGACATTTGTACTGTCATCACGGATTAAAACATTACTTTTGATCATGTTTTACATATTTTTTTCAGGTTATTTGTATATGTAAGAAATAAAACAAATGGGATTTTTCAGCAGATTCCAGAGAATCAACTCTGACGATGTCTAAATGGATCGCTCTGCTAAAACCATGATGTTTGGTACACACCTGCAAGAGGCCAAGTACATTAAAAATATCCGTATATGAAAATATGCTAGCATTTACACATCAAATAATGGCAGATTGATATGTAGCCCAGAATGTCCTGGAAAGATGGATGGATGTCTTGGATGGATGTCTTGGATGGATGTGTGGATTGATGGATCGATAGATGGATGTCCTGTATGAATGTCCTGGAAGGATGGATGGAGGTCCTGGAAAGATGGATGGATGCATGTCCTGGATGGAGGTCCTGGAAAGATGGATGGATGGATGTCTTGGATGAATGTATGGATTGATGGATGGATGTCCTGGATGGATGGCCTGGATGGATGTGTGGATTGATGAATGTCCTGGATGGATGGATGGATGGATGGATGGATGGATGGATGGATGGATGTCTTGGATGGATGTGTGGATTGATGGATGTCCTGTATGAATGTCCTGGAAAGATGGATGGAGGTCCTGGAAAGATGGATGGAAGCATGTCCTGGATGGAGGTCCTGGAAAGATGGATGGATGTCTTGGATGGATGTGTGGATCAATAGATGGATGCCCTGTATGACTGTCCTGGAACGATGCATGCATGGATGTCCTGGAAGGATGGATGGATGGATGGATTGATGTTCTGAATGGAAGGAAGGATGGATGGATGCCCTGGATGATTGTCCTGGAACGATGCATGCATGGATGTCCTGGAAGGATGGATGGATGGATTGATGTCCTGGATGGATGGATGGATGGATGGATGGATGGATGGATGGATGTTCTGAATGGAAGGAAGGATGGATGGATGTCCTGGATGGATGTCACTAATAGAGATACAGCAGCTTTCCTGTCTGCAAACTCACCTGTGCATCTGAAAAGAAACTGGAAGTTCTCTAGCTCAGGAGTGAGATGGTGGGATGGTACTGATTAGCTAAACAGAACATTTCCGACTTGAAGCAATCACGTTCGTTGGGGCTGAATACGATAGCAGCTCTGAGACAACTGCTGAGAAGAAAATCCGAGCAGAGCAGACAGACTTCAACCACAAGAAACCCAACGTGTGTGTGTGTGTGTGTGTATATCCATGTTTTTCACAAATTAGAAGCTCAAATTTCACCGAGATAAATGCGGTGTGAAAAGTGAAAGTGATCCTACTTTATATTTCTCATGTCCTGGATCACTCCCCCTTCAGAGAACTGGCTTTTCCACATTTGGTAGGAAGGCATACACTCACCAGTCACTTTAATAGAAACTTGTTCTTGATTCTAAGGGTGCTTTCACATCAACAGCAGTTGGCGCACACTAAACAGTCAATTCGAGCCAAAAGCTCTTAGTTCGGTTCGTTTTCGTCGGTGTGAAAGCATCAATCGCACGCGGGTGCGCACTAAATCAAGCGGACTGAGACCTCCAAAAAGGGGTGGTCTCGGTCCGCTTGATTCCGCACCAAATGTCAACCTCTGGTGCGGTCCCTCTGGTGAGAACGCGAACCTGGACCAACTCAGGTCTAAATACGCATAATACGCACATTTTTTTCGTTGAAAAGTGGGGTGTAATGTAATGGATATAATGTAAAAGGCTGCCCACACTAAGAATAGTAACTATTTTAATAACTATAACTATAAAGATAATGATGTGAGCATCTACACAATGTGATCATTATAACGTCCTGTAAAGAGCGGCATCAGGCACACGCGCGTGCTCCGGCTCTGTCAGCATTCTGTCAGTGGGAAATTCAGATTGCCCTGTATTAACCTACAGCAGAACAGATTCTACAGTAAAAGCCGGCTGGCTTGTCAGGCTAACAGACTATAGCCTACCTTGTGGGTCTTTGGAAAGGTGCTTGTCTCATCATCAGCAGGACAGCATTGGTGAAAATAGCGCGTCTCCTCTGCCTGAAATGACATGCTATACGCCTTCGGCGAATCCAGTATATCCGAAGATTGTTCTCCAGTTGCAGCCGCGACTCATTCCGGAACTGGATATTTTGCCAGAAATGGGTAATGTTGACGATATAAAAAGCAAGGACCAGCACAAGAAACAGTGTGTGAATGTGTCGCTCCATTGTGAAAGTCCAAATTGGCGCTTATTTCCACCGGAAGATGACGAAACGTCATTCAGACCAATTTGCATGTGTGAACGCGGACCACACGCAGTCTGTATGCTACAATATAACAATTTTACTGCCTGGTGCGGACCAAATAATCGAACCAGCGGTGTGAAAGCGCCCTAAGATCCCTGTTCTTGGCTGCAGGACTGGAACCCAGCGTGTTCTTCTGCTGTCACTTTTCTGCTCACCACAGTTGTAAAGAGTGATTATATGAGTTATTACGTATATCCTTCCTGGCAAAAAAGCCCAGACCACCTCAAATCTGTCCATTAGGGTGCATCAGTTGCCCCCTAAAAATGAAAAGTTCCTCCGATCATGATGCATTTTTGTTTTTATGTTCCTTTTGGTAAGAAAACACACAGGGTGAAATATTTTGACAAAATTCAAAAGTGTAATGGTGGCACCAGGAGCTCAAAGTTATGGAAAAAGCTGCTATTTTATGACTTTTATGACAAAATTTCGATCACTTTTCATGAAACATTATGGCACCTTATAGAGTATACCAAATATCTTAGATACACATTTTTAGTACATATTCTAAATATACAGTGGTGCTTGAAAGTTTGTGAACCCTTTAGAATTTTCTATATTTCTGCATAAATATGACCTAAAACATCATCGGATTTTCACACAAGTCTGAAAAGTAGATAAAGAGAACCCAGTTAAACAAATGAGACAAAAATATTATACTTGGTCATTTATTTATTGAGGAAAATGACCCAATATTACATATCTGTGAGTGGCAAAAGTATGTGAACCTTTGCTTTCAGTATCTGGTGTGACCCCCTTGTGCAGCAATAACTGCAACTAAACGTTTGCGGTAACTGTTGATCAGTCCTGCACACCGGCTTGGAGGAATTTTAGCCCGTTCCTCCGTACAGAACAGCTTCAACTCTGGGATGTTGGTGGGTTTCCTCACATGAACTGCTCGCTTCAGGTCCTTCCACAACATTTCCATTGGATTAAGGTCAGGACTTTGACTTGGCCATTCCAAAACATTAACTTTATTCTTCTTTAACTATTCTGTGGTAGAACGACTTGTGTGCTAAGGGTCGTTGTCTTGCTGCATGACCCACCTTCTCTTGAGATTCAGTTCATGGACAGATGTCCTGACATTTTCCTTTAGAATTCACTGGTATAATTCAGAATTCATTGTTCCATCAATGATGGCAAGCCGTCCTGGCCCAGATGCAGCAAAACAGGCCCAAACCATGATACTACCACCACCATGTTTCACAGCTGGGATAAGGTTCTTATGCTGTAATGCAGTGTTTTCCTTTCTGCAAACATAATGCTTCTCATTTAAACCAAAATTCTATTTTGGTCTCATCCATCCACAGAACATTTTTCCAATAGCCTTCTGGCTTGTCCACATGATCTTTAGCAAACTGCAGACAAGCAGCAATGTTCTTTTTGGAGAGCAGTGGCTTTCTCCTTGCAACCCTGCCATGCACACCATTGTTGTTCAGTGTTCTCCTGATGGTGGACTCATGAACATTAACATTAGCCAATGTGAGAGAGGCCTTCAGTTGCTTAGAAGTTACCCTGGGGTCCTTTGTGACCTCGCCGACTATTACACGCCTTGCTCTTGGAGTGATCGTTGTTGGTCAGCCACTCCTGGGGAGGATAACAATGGCCTTGAATTTCCTCCATTTGTACACAATCTGTCTGACTGTGGATTGGTGGAGTCCAAACTCTTTAGAGATGGTTTTGTAACCTTTTCCAGCCTGATGAGCATCAACAACGCTTTTTCTGAGGTCCTCAGAAATCTCCTTTGTTCGTGCCATGATACACTTCCACAAACATGTGTTGTGAAGATCAGACTTTGATCGATCCCGGTTCTTTAAATAAAACAGGGTGCCCACTCACACCTGATTGTCATCCCATTGATTGAAAACACCTGACTCTAATTTCACCTTCAAATTAACTGCTAATCCGAGAGGTTCACATACTTTTGCCACTCAGAGATATGTAATATTGGATTATTTTCCTCAGTAGATAAATGACCAAGTATAATATTTTTGTCTCATTTGTTTAACTGGGTTCTCTTTATCTACTTTTAGGACTTGTGTGAAAATCTGATAATGTTTTAAGTCATATTTATTCAGAAATATAGAAAATTCTAAAGGGTTCACAAACTTTCAAGCACCACTGTATTATCAAGCACAGTTTGAGTTTTAGCTGTTCATTGAATCATTGTTCAACTACTTTTAAACAATACAAATGTATTATGAATCACATTAATCACTACGTTCAGACTGCAACCTGAAACGACCCATATCCGACTTGTTGTGAAATCCGATTTTTTTGTTAGGCCGTTCACATTACCAATTATACGAGACTTGTATGCGATCTCCAATATGAACGGAAAACGACCCAAAAGTGTCCCGCATGCGCAAATTGACACGTAATAAGCACATCTACATAATACGTAAACAAAAAAACAAAAGCGCACTCTTCAAGTTTGCAAGTAAAACATGGAGATGAGGCGATACCTGGCGATGTGGTTTTTGTGGTGGCGGTGGAACTCACACAATAATCTGATTAATGTGGGCAGCAGACTAATGAGACCGAAGGTGTCAAATTACTGGAAATTTCCAGAACAATTTTATAATCTTGTAATACAGGATGGTTTAAGTTATAAATCAGTTATAGAAACTGTTTTATTTAATCAGGCTAACAGATCAACATGCAGGTCCCTACCAAATCCACCATTAGCTTGATCAATTCTCGTCTCGTCTCGTCTTCTTCCGCTTATCCGGGACCAGGTCGCGGAGGCAGCAGTCTAAGCATGGAAGCCCAAACTTCCCTTTCCCCAGACACCTCGGCCAACTCCTCGGGAAGAACACCGAGGCGTTCCCAGGCCAGCCGAGAGACACAGTCCCATGTCTATGTGGTGCAGGGGTTTGTGTGCTTGAATGATCCTTGGAGCTATGTTGTCGGGGGCATTATGCCCCTGTTAGGGTTTCCCAAGGCAGACAGGTCCTAGGTGACAGGCCAGACCAAGAGCAGTTCACCAAAAACCCCTATGGAGAAAAAATCCAGGACCGTGATGTCGCCCGGTATGACGCAGCCGGGGCCCCACCCTGGAGCCAGGCCCAGGGTTGGGGCTCGTATGCGAGCGCTTGGTGGCCGGGCCTTTGCCCATGGGGCCCGGCCGGGCTCAGCCCGAAGAGGTGACGTGGGCCTGACCTCCTGTGGGTTCACCACCCACAGAGGTAGCAGTAGGGGTTTGGTGCAGTGTGGATTGGGTGGCAGTCGAAGGCAGGGGCCTCGACGACCTGATCCCCGGACACAGAGGCTGATCAATTCTATAAAAGTCTATTTAAATTCTGAAAACTGTACAAATGTTGTTATTTTCCACCAAAGAGGCGGGATTAGCCAACGCAGAATAGTGAAGTTTGTCTCTTGTTGATGACGTGTAGGTCGCATGAATGCGACCTGTCCGGTCAGACTGCAGTCGCATGTGAAAATATCGGATATGCATCGGAATTAGGACCACATATCCAAGCGGCCTGGGTCGCATGTGAAAAAAATCGGATCTGTGTCGTTCAGATTGTCAATAACAAATCGGATACAGGTCGCATACGGGCAAAAAAATCGGATATGGGTCGTTTCAGGGTGCAGTCTGAACGGAGTCATAGCTTCTCAATCCCTTGCAAAGGTTCTTAACATGATCTCTGGGTCACAAGAAATCAATAAATGGAGTCCAACATTATGATTCAAACCTTACGTGAAAACATAAAATAAGTGTTTTTTTTTTGGCAAAAAAATGAACCTCATGGTGCCACCATTAGACTTTTGAATATGGTCAAAAAATTTTACAGGATGTCTTTATTGGTGAAAAGGAACACCCAAACAAAAATGCATCAGGTTTTATGAAAGTGAGGGCAACTGATGCACCCTACTGTCCATTTCCATCCGACCCTCTCTTATCAACAAGGCGCTTGTTTCCACCCACAGAACCGTCGCTCACTCAACTCACTCGCTCAGTGTTTTTTGTTCAGCAGCTTCTGAAACGCTCAAACCAAAAATACTCACCTGGCTCAAACCAACACTCACGCCACAGCGAACGAAAGAAAGTCACACTTTGAGATCGCAATAGTTTCCCATTCTGATGCTTGAACTTTGTGAACATTACTTGAAGCTCTTGATTTGCACCTGCGTGATTTGATGCGATAAAACAGCAGGCGGATGTACGGGTGTTCCTAATAAGGTAGCTGATCACGAACATCTTGATTGATTGTGGATTCTTAACCAAGCCACTCCTTTACCTCTTAAACATGTAGAAGGTCACACCGGACTCTTTCACCTCATCTGCTAAACATGATAAGAATACTAAACGGTGCTTTAACTTCATCACCTCTACTAACAGCCCTGGAGCTCTTTCTTGCGAGAAGAGTCAAGGGCACATTCCTCTAAAGGACACGACGACGACGCTCACGCCGCTCGCGCTACTCAAGACACTCTAGTCGAAGACACAGTCGGTCATTTATTTCTCCAAGACAGAGCGAGCACCTCTTGCTGGGCCTGATTGCGTCCCATTTTGCTCTCGTGATTGTGTGACCTTCCCTGGAACGCTAAATCTCTTGTAGTCTAATAACGGCGGCCGATGTAAGCTGAATTGCTACGAAGCAGCACTAATTAGACACGGCTTATAATAACACACCCTCCCCTCCCCTCCCCTCCGTCTCCATCGCCTGCCTAGTTCTGCATCGTTCCCTAGCGCATGTCCTTTTCCTCCATCTGCATCTCTCTCACTCCCTTAGTGCTTCTCCCTCGCTCCCTCATCCCTCTACCTCTCTCTGTGCTTCATTAGTGCTGTAGGATTACTTAATGGAGCAGATTAGATAAAACACACACAATCATGCTGCTCCTCAAACTGAGCGCTCATCCTCTGGAGAAAGGAAGAAGGAGCTCGCTTTTTTTTTTCCCCTGGATGGGAAAACAGCCAACAGGAGATGCCATCACTCAAACGTGGACCACTGAGCACCTGCCAAGGCTGTTGGGAGCTCGTCTGAATCCTCACCACAGCTCTGGCAATGCTACAAATCTGACACTTCTACAAATCTACATCTCCGAGTCTCTATATCTGGGTTCATCGCAGTGGAAAATGAAAAGTCACACTAATCTTGCTGTTAATGAAATCAGAAGAACGGTTAGAACTTATGAAAGCGGCACCCACACTTCCAGATCGTGGCAGGGACGTTGCGTAATGCTTGGAGTATTTATGATCGGGTTGGACTTGGATTGATTTTGAACGCAACGACTCTTCGTACTCCCTGTCGTTCGGTGACGTTCGAGGCGCTGATGAAAGCCAAACTACTAGGTACTTACAGACGTTGCAACCTAAATGCCCCCCTTTAGTCCGCTAAAGTACAGAGACCGAAAGACAGAAAAAATAAATAAATAAAAGCAGTTCAACTTTTCCGGTGGGTCTCGGTATGACTCACACACACTTGCAGCGGGTTTCATTTCTGTCTCTCAAGATAATTGCATCACATGGGGTCATAATGTAAGTGGGCTGGCTGTAGTTAGCCAAATGAAGTGGACTGGGCTATAATAAGCTTTTAAATACATCCTTTCTTTCTCTTGCTGTATGACATGCTTTCGAAAATCTCTTTTACCGTCTGCTAAAATGAAGCACAACCCTTCTTCCTGTTGGGCACTCGATGTGATCTGTGACTTGATTACCATCTCGTCTCGGTGCTGTTGATGGGACCCGGTCACCCATAACAGACTGCCCGTTTTAAAAATTATATATGGGCACCGCAGTGTGTGCTTGCAAGTGTGTACGTGCTCCGAGGCTCCTGCAGGAATCATATTCGGCATGTGCAGAATGGTTCAGCACACAAATACAAACAAAACGCAGAAGCAAGAGGAATGAAAGTGTGACATGAAGATACCCGAAGAATGCTAAGCCCCTCACTAATCCGAATTGCTTGAAACTGGTCTCACTGAATACAGAATTGAACGCAGAACAACAGACTTTTTACAGAATTAAACCATGTTTATCCGTTCCTGAGATATTACAAATCAAAGATTGAATAAACGGCTTAATTTATAGAAAACAGCCGTAATGTTCTGTATGAGGGTCACGTGGTACAAAATGGGCCTCATTGACCAATGAGATCTCAAGTTTTTTCTTCATAACTTTTCTACTTTTCAAGATATTTACATGGAAATTGGCAGAAACATAGACGGTTGTATACTGAATACAACGTTTGAAAAATTAGTAAAAACAATTTATGCAAATTAGTATTTATTATTCTAATTTGGTAAAAATGTTAAATCGGTACACTCAATAAAAAAATAAAAAGATTATTTCTAATCCTCTCTTTGTGCTCTGTAGGCCTTTGTATTTCTCAAAAGTAAGGTCTACTAGTGTTTATATGAAATAATCTAAAAGATTATTTCAGTGAATATTCACAGCTTTCAAGGCAAACCTTGAAAAACTGTCTGATCCACATCCAACAAACAATTCACATTAACTCAACTGGAACTGATGCTCATGTTTCTGAATTCTGTTTTTTTTTTTTGTTAAAATCTCATTCCTACCACTAAGATCTCAAAATTTTTCATCAAAACAACTCCAGTTATATTCTAAAATATTTATTTATTTACAGGAATGAGTTTGATTTGAAAAAAAAAAAAGTAGGTAAAGCTCTGAAAACTCACTTCAAAATCTCCCGTGAATCAGAACATCAAAACTAGCCGAGGGAAAATTTTGCTGAATCCTTCATCGGAAACAGTGAGAGCGAGAGAATGTTGTTATAAAAGTGATCTGACTGATATTGACGAGTAATCCAGTGGGAAACCGATCAGAAAAAAGAGAGAGAGAGAGACTGACCGCTTTCCCGTGACTCAAAAAGCAAATCACCAGCAGTTTCCCGACGTCCCGCGAGCAGAGTTTTTACTCTGTTGTACCGACTTCAACCTGCCATTACTCCCAAAGCACTGAACAGAGCTTAACCAGATACATTTCTTTGGAAAGCAGAGATTATACGCTTTTTAATGATAGAAAATATTCAAGAGTTAAGCAATGACAGGTTTGGAAACTTAGATGAGCGTCTGCATGGACAGTTTTCGCACCACGGCCAGCGAGCATCTGATACACCTAATTACAAGCAGAATGATGTGGGCACCGAAGAAAGCAGACATGGGATGAATTGGACTTGGACTGAAGATGCCATGGAATGGCTTGGACCCAGAATGAGGCGGGAGTGGAATGAGGAGGGCATGAGATGTGGATATGGGATAGCATTGGCATGGGTTGACATGGGAGTGTGATGGAACGGGCATGGAATGATGTGGAATGAGCCGAGGTGAAAGTGGGATGAGTTGGGAGCAGGATGAGCTGGAGAACAAGGCTGCTGTGGCTTGAGGTGGGATGACACAGGAATGGAAACAAGATGGGCATGAGATGTTGTGGATATTGGATGAGATGAGGTGAGGGAAATGAAATTTGGAGTGGAATGAAGTTAGCATGGACGTGGAGATGAGGTGGGACTGGGATGAAGGAGGATGAGGAGAAAAGTTCTCCAGGCCGGAGGAATGAGGAGGCACCGAAACGGAAAGGACATCATAAACCTGGTACATTTGTTATTAACGTCTGAGTTGCTCTGATCTCCACCCTGGTGCTGCTTTCCCCATTCACGCCGTGTTTTAAATGCATCCATTTTCACACTGCTTAAGACCTCAAAATGCATGTGCGAGTGCACACTCTCTCATTTCCCTCTTCTCTCCTCTAGAACAGTCTGCTTTCAGAGGATGGTGCTCATTTTGAGGACAAAGGTTTACTGCAGTTGGAATCATACTCCAAGTGCGATAGAGCCCATAATCATGTTCTTGGAATATAATAAACACAATATCATTACTATTTTACAATGATAAAGCCAAATCCACTGTAATGTACACATTGTTTTATTTTATAAACTGCATTAATGTGCCAAGCATTTATTTCAGGAGATAATTTTTTTTAATGCTTCTAAAACTGCAACTCGGGTCCCTACTGGAACATTCTAGTTTAGTGTTTATCCCATTAATGTCGCCATCAAGTTACGATTTGGCAGACGTTTCTATCCAAAGCCACTTATAGCGGCGCGCAGCAGCTTGAGCTCAAAGGGCTTTGCTCGAGAGCCCGATAGCAGCATCTCGGCTGTGCCAGGATCTCGGTCTGGAGCCTAGATGTATACGGGTCATTCTAGAATTCGGGGTACATTTCACCTCTCTGAAATAAACCTTTAATTGTTTCCCACAAAATAAATATTTACTGAATCAGTTTTGAACAACAATGCAAATGATGATAAACTTTCACCAATAGCGATGCTTGATCTACATTTTAGACCCAATTTATCCATAAAACATTAACTTAATGACTCCCACCCCTCCCCCAACATTATTATCTGTCTTCGACTCCTGATTCAAGTAAAGTCAAGTCAACTTTATTGTCAAATATTAGCCTAGTAAACTAGACCCACCTGCTTAGCGGCCAAAAATATTTTTGCCTAGCGAGTGGGTCTAGCCTCGCACCATATAAACAAAAACACCCCGGGCATCAAATCGTGCCCGCCAATCACAACGCAAGGTTTTTGTTTGGATTCTTTGGGCGGGCTTTTGCAGGAGTGACGACAAAGCTGTGCGACGCTGGAGAAAGCACAACAGGAAAGATGGCTACGGCTAGTGAACAGCGCGCGTTTGACTCCGCTTTGGAATCAGTTTTAGAAGAATTAGACTTGGAGTTTTCGTTGAAACATGAGCAGGAAGAGGCTCTCCGCTCATTCCTTTTCAAGAAGGACGTTTTCGCTGTTTTGCCGACCGGCTACAGCAAAAGTCTGATCTACCAGCTGGCTCCGCTCGTAGCCAAAAGGATGGGGCTAGTTTGTGCAGTACGAAGAATTAATAAACAGCTTTGAAACATTACTTTTTGATTGTTTCTTATTTTCCTGTTATTTTAAATTTAAGGGAAATTATTTCACCAAACACCACTAAATAAAAACTCTCAAAAACAGTTTAAGCAAACACTTGAAAAACACTTGGAAAAAAAAATGAGTGTATGTGGTACAGACTCCAAACTTGTGGTCATTATCTCCAAACTTCTTAATATCTAGAACCTGTTTATTAATTAATACGCATTTTGAAAAATTATTTATTTCAAGGTCTCCCCCACTGCTTTCTGTCGCTCTGACTACGTCACAGTCACTGTTGCGCTGATTGGTCAGAGCGTTGGCCTATACGCACAGAGACAGTTTGAAAGACAGCGGTTTGTTCCTCCTACCCGCTTCGGAAATGTCTACGGATCGAGGCCAGACTAAATATTCACATTTAGTCTGGCTTGCCAGGCTAGTCAAATATGCTATACATGCTCGACATACAGCACAGATGAAATTTCAGTCCTCTCTGACCCACGGTGCAAACAGGCAATGCAATAAATAAAAATAGAATAATTGAAAAAAACAAACAACAATATAACCAGTATAAACACTCTAGATAGGAACTAGACATAGACTAAACACTCAGGCACACAATATAAACAGTATAAACACTAGATAAAACAAGACATAGACTAAACACTCAGACAATATAAACAGTATAAACACTAGATAAGAACTACACACAGACTAAACACTCAAACAGACAATATAAACAGTATAAACACTCTAGATATGAACTAGACGTAGACTAAACACTCATATATATATATATATATATATATATATATATATATATATATATATATATATATATAATATACACACACACACACACAAATTGGTTCAAATAACCAAACAGTCAAGGGCACTTGAGGTATAGCAGGTAAACATGAAACATGAAATAAGCAGAATAAACAAACTAGCAGCTGTTAAGATGAGGTCATCCGTTCAACTCCAATAAACAGGAAGTGATTCAGTCAGACGATCCGTGTTATTTTTGAAGCTTATTCTATTAACTGCTATAAAATCAATCGCATAGAATAGAGAGTCTATCGCATTATGTGAAATTTCAGTAAGAAAAAAATATTTTGTATCCGTCCCAATGTTCTCGTCAACTCTGTTAACTCTGTTATAAATCCACAAAGACTTAATAATGCACGCGACACCTGCACCGAGTGATGTCACTTCCTCTGGCGGGACACTTCAGAAAGGCAGTGAGGTGTGTTGTTTCTCTCCTCTCATGAATTTGGACAAATCGTTGAGGATTTTACACCAACAGGAGATTAATTACTCGTCAACTCTATTATTGTGATATTGGAGCGAATCTTGCGCTTGTTTAAAAAAACAAACAAACAATATGATTAAAGTCCAGCCCTGTGATGACCTGGCGACTTGTCCAGGGTGAACCCCGCCTTTCGCCCGTAGTCAGCTGGGATAGGCTCCAGCGTGCCTGTGACCCTGTAGAACAGGATAAAGTGGCTACAGATAATGAGATGAGATGAGAAGAAATCAGAGTTCTCTCTCTTTTTACAGACTGCTGTAAGATAAAGAAAAGAGAAGCAAATGGAGGCAGAACAAATGTTCATAAGTTAGGAAAAGGAATATTTAACAGATAAAGCAGCTAGAGATAATGAGATGAGATGAGATGATTAAAGTCCATAAAATTAATTCTGTCTTCATTCATGCCGTGTGGTCGCTAGTTTGAGGTTAGCATGTGGAGTTAAGACAAAAAATGGTGGAAAATGTCAACTCTGTTATCGCCATTTCTGTTTGCCCAGTTTGACGACAACAGAGTTGACGATGACTTAGGGGTGGGCGATATATCGAGATTTGCGATATATCGATATGTTTTATGAACACGAAAAAGATTTTGGCATATCGTATATATCGAGATAATGCTCTAAATTAATATGATTTCGCCACTGTGCTTAATTTCCTTCACTGTGCTATGGTGCTGCCCGCCCCGCCTCCTTCGTGTGTTTGTACCCCCTCCCCTCGCGTGTAGGCGGCGTGTTAACTCATTCAACATGGCGGCGCCCACAGAAAGCCCGGAGGCGGCAGAACTCGTACCAAAAAAAGGACAAATGGCTCCATTATATGGAGATATTTTGGTTTTAAACCGTCGGACGAACAACAGAAAGAGGTCTACTGCCGGGAATGCAAGAAATTGGTGGCAACCAAAGCGTCGAGCACCACGAACCTGTTCAACCATTTACAGGTACGCCACAAACTTTTGTACAAGGAGTGTGCCAGGCTGAGAGTTAATGCAGTGAGATGAGTTTGAGTTTTGTTTTTAAGGAAAAGGAAGGCAATATGTATTATTTCTATAAGTCAAATTATTATTTATGAAATGAGGGGTTTTTTTTTGTTATCTTAAATGTTTAAGACGCACTTTATAAGAACTGCCTACCCTCAGGTTTTATGTTTGTAATTAAAATAAGGCAATATACTACTTCCTTGGTTTGATAATTCATGTTAAAAATGGTGCACAAGCACTTTGTTACTAGTACCTGTCTACCTCTAGGCACTTGGCTGCCTACCTGTTTGCACTTCAATAAAAAAAAAAAAACACCTTGCTGAATTTGGTGTGTCTGTTTTTTGGGGGTTGTTTTTCCTGCATAGATATCGAGATATATATCGTATATCGAGATATAGCAAAAATATATCGAGATATTTTTTTTTCTCCATATCGTCCAGCCCTACGATGACTAGCAGAGTCGACACTTGAAATGTACCCGCGGTTATAGAATGGGCCGTATGTTCCAAGATGATTCCAAGTAACGCGCGTTTTACTCGTCTTTCACATCAGGAATAAAACATTTCACAGGGTTCTCCACGAGGGGTTTTAGAGGTGCGGGCCGCCCCCCCTTTCTGTGATTCCCGCCCCCGTTTAATTTCTGCCGCCCCTTTACAAAAGGAAGCATACCTGCCAACCTGTACGCATCTTGCGTAGCCGCTACGAATTTTTACCTCATTGTACGACTGTACGTTTTCACATTAAAAAGTACGCATATCGTCCGAACTCGCATTTCAGTCAAGTTCTCGCTGAAGTTGATACCGCTGATCTGTGAGAAAACTCAAAGCCAGAATGGAACGCTTTGCCCAATCCCCCCGCCCCTCTTCTAGAGCGTGTGGCTCTGCCCTCTTCAGCCCCTCCCCTTCCTCCTTCGCGTCTCTGACTTGAGTGCAGCGGTGCAGCCAGGTGGCTAGAGTCGGGGATTGAAACGTCGGTTAGAGACGTCGTTTTTATATTTGTAACAGAAACGGTTGTGTTTCCCGTGTACTCCAGAGCTTCCTAGATGTTATTTTGTGCATTTACAACACCAACAGTACAGGCTAGTTCTTCATTTAACTTCGAAGCCGTCACTCGAGGTTGCATATTCGATGCGGTAACCAACAAAACCTGATTACAATTCCTCTCACGCTCTCATTGAATCACTATGATAAGTACCACTTTATTGATGTGCTCAACAAAACGTAGTGTGTTGTATATCTTAAGGGCAGTCGGTAACTTCTGTCGGTGGTAGCCTAGAATGTTTGCAGATGATGTGAAGTTGAAAATTGGTCATCCCTCTTATGAAAAAACCTGCGTGGTACTGCAGTATCAAATGCTTTTTTATACAGTATTACTGCAGTAAATGCAATATTTCGAATGCAAATGCAATAGTTTGCACATGAAAAAGGCATCCTACAAAATGCTGCAGTGTACTGTGTAATGCAATATTTTTACTGTATAATGCAATATACTTCCAACATGTTAAAAAATGCAAAAGTCTAAACCTATTGCATAGGAAATTTGTGCATACCATGTTTTGTGTTGAAAGTGCCTTTTTTACATACTGTATTAATTTAATGTGTTATTTATTTTGAAAGAGTGGCTCTGGTTTCATTTCATTTCATTTCATTTCATTTGCACATGTATTTAATGTTTGTTGTGCTTTTCAAAACGGAAGGAAGTTCCCAAGAGCCATCAATAACAGTTTCCCAAAGTCTATCAATAGGAATGTTTTACAAAACTGGACTATGTTCTCAAGGTCAATCAATAAAACTGGATTGAAAGTGTGTTTTTGGTCTGCTGGTTGTGGTCTGTGGGGGCGCATGCGCGCCAGGTTGGGGTGAGGTTGATGCGAGGGGGGTACTCATGAAATTGTAAAATTGTACTCATAAAATTTTTTCAAGGTTGGCAGGTATGAGGAAGAGACGTCCCTTTGTTTTCTTTGTGACAGATAGCCTTTCTCTGTTGGAGTACCGACAACGCGACAACACCCCAGTGTGAAACTCATTTACCAGCAATTACAGTGGGGCAAAAAAGTACAACCCCGATTCCAAAAAAGTTGGGACAAAGTACAAATTGTAAATTAAAATGGAATGCAATGATGTGGAAGTTTCAAAATTCCATATTTTATTCAGAATAGAACATAGATGACATATCAAATGTTTAAACTGAGAAAATGTATCATTTAAAGAGAAAAATTAGGTGATTTTAAATTTCATGACAACAACACATCTCAACAAAGTTGGGACAAGGCCATGTTTCCCACTGTGAGACATCCCCTTTTCTCTTTACAACAGTCTGTAAACGTCTGGGGACTGAGGAGACAAGTTGCTCAAGTTTAGGGATAGGAATGTTAACCCATTCTTGTCTAATGTAGGATTCTAGTTGCTCAACTGTCTTAGGTCTTTTTTGTCGTATCTTCCGTTTTATGATGCACCAAATGTTTTCTATGGGTGAAAGATCTGGACTGCAGGCTGGCCAGTTCAGTACCCGGACCCTTCTTCTACACAGCCATGATGCTGTAATTGATGCAGTATGTGGTTTGGCATTGTCATGTTGGAAAATGCAAGGTCTTCCCTGAAAGAGACGTCGTCTGGATGGGAGCATATGTTGCTCTAGAACCTGGATATACCTTTCAGCATTGATGGTGTCTTTCCAGATGTGTAAGCTGCCCATGCCACACGCACTAATGCAACCCCATACCATCAGAGATGCAGGCTTCTGAACTGAGCGCTGATAACAACTTGGGTCGTCCTTCTCCTCTTTAGTCCGAATGACACGGCGTCCCTGATTTCCATAAAGAACTTCAAATTTTGATTCGTCTGACCACAGAACAGTTTTCCACTTTGCCACAGTCCATTTTAAATGAGCCTTGGCCCAGAGAAGACGTCTGCGCTTCTGGATCATGTTTAGATACGGCTTCTTCTTTGAACTATAGAGTTTTAGCTGGCAACGGCGGATGGCACGGTGAATTGTGTTCACAGATAATGTTCTCTGGAAATATTCCTGAGCCCATTTTGTGATTTCCAATACAGAAGCATGCCTGTATGTGATGCAGTGCCATGTAAGGGCCCGAAGATCACAGGCACCCAGTATGGTTTTCCGGCCTTGACCCTTACGCACAGAGATTCTTCCAGATTCTCTGAATCTTTTGATGATATTATGCACTGTAGATGATGATATGTTCAAACTCTTTGCAATTTTACACTGTCGAACTCCTTTCTGATATTGCTCCACTATTTGTCGGCGCAGAATTAGGGGGATTGGTGATCCTCTTCCCATCTTTACTTCTGAGAGCCGCTGCCACTCCAAGATGCTCTTTTTATACCCAGTCATGTTAATGACCTATTGCCAATTGACCTAATGAGTTGCAATTTGCTCCTCCAGCTGTTCCTTTTTTGTACCTTTAACTTTTCCAGCCTCTTATTGCCCCTGTCCCAACTTTTTTGAGATGTGTTGCTGTCATGCAATTTCAAATGAGCCAATATTTGGCATGAAATTTCAAAATGTCTCACTTTTGACATTTGATATGTTGTCTATGTTCTATTGTGAATACAATATCAGTTTTTGAGATTTGTAAATTATTGCATTCCGTTTTTATTTACAATTTGTACTTTGTCCCAACTTTTTTGGAATCAGGGTTGTATTTAGTCAGTCACCAATTGTGCAAGCTCTCCCACTTAAAAAGATGAGCGAGGCCTGTAATTTTCATCATAGGTACACTTCAACTATGAGCGACAAAATGAGAAAAAAAATCCAGAAAATCACATTGTCTGATTTTTAAAGAATTTATTTGAAAATTATGGTGGAAAATAAGTATTTGGTCAATAACAAAAGTTCATCTCAATACTTTGTTATATACCCTTTGTTGGCAAAGACAGAGGTCAAACGTTTTCTGTAAGTCTTCACAAGGTTTTCACACACTGTTGCTGGTATTTTGGCCCATTCCTCCATGCAGATCTCCTCTAGAGCAGTGATGTTTTGGGGCTGTCACTGGGCAACACGGACTTTCAACTCCCTCCAAAGATTTTCTATGGGGTTGAGATCTGGAGACTGGCTAGGCCACTCCAGGACCTTGAAATGCTTCTTACGAAGCCACTCCTTCGTTGCCCGGGCAGTGTGTTTGGAATCACTGTCATGCTGAAAGACCCAGCCACGTTTCATCTTCAATGCCCTTGCTGATGGAAGGAGGTTTTCACTCAAAATCTCACGATACATGGCCCCATTCATTCTTTCCTTTACACGCATCAGTCGTCCTGGTCCCTTTGCAGAAAAACAGCCCCAAAGCATGATGTTTCCACCCCCATGCTTCACAGTAGGTATGGTGTTATTTGAATGCAACTCAGCATTCTTTCTCCTCCAAACACGACAAGCTGAGTTTTTACCAAAAAGTTCTATTTTGGTTTCATCTGACCATATGACATTCTCCCAATCCTCTTCTGGATCATCCAAATGCTCTCTAGCAAACTTCAGACGGGCCTGGACATGTACTGGCTTAAGCAGGGGGACACGTCTGGCGCTGCAGGATTTGAGTCCCTGGCGGCGTAGTGTGTTACTGATGGTAGCCTTTGTTACTTTGGTCCCAGCTCTCTGCAGGTCATTCACTAGGTCCCCCCGTGTGGTTCTGGGATTTTTGCTCACCGTTCTTGTGATCATTTTGACCCCACGGGGTGAGATCTTGCGTGGAGCCCCAGATCGAGGGAGATTATCAGTGGTCTTGTACGTCTTCCATTTTCTAATAATTGCTCCCGCAATTTATTTCTTCACACCAAGCTGCTTACCTATTGCAGATTCAGTCTTCCCAGCCTGGTGCAGGTCTACAGTTTTGTTTCTGGTGTCCTTTGACAGCTCTTTGGTCTTGGCCATAGTGGAGTTTGGAGTGTGACTGTTTGAGGTTGTGGACAGGTGTCTTTTATACTGATAACGAGTTCAAACAGGTGCCATTAATACACGTAACGAGTGGAGGACAGAGGAGCCTCTTAAAGAAGAAGTTACAGGTCTGTGAGAGCCAGAAATCTTGCTTGTTTGTAGGTGACCAAATACTTATTTTACCGAGGAATTTACCAATTAATTCATTAAAAATCCTACAATGTGATTTCCTGGATTCTTTCCCCCCATTCTGTCTCTCATAGTTGAAGTGTACCTATGATGAAAATTACAGGCCTCTCTCATCTTTTTAAGTGGGAGAACTTGCACAATTGGTGGCTGACTAAATACTTTTTTGCCCCACTGTAGTTTAGTCAATCTGATGATTATAGTCTAAGAAAAGCGTTTCACACTTCGGCGTTTTTGACACATTGTTCTTGCGCCGGGAGATAACACGCCTTTATAATAAGATGTGTGAATCGACACCAAGTTCGAGATAACTGATTGTTATTGTCGGCAGAGAAATAAAGGATAAAAACAAAAAGTTCAAAGTTGGTGCGGCAAGCATGATATTGCCTATAAAACCGTGAGGATATAACCTGGCTGTCAGTGTTACTGTAGCTCTTGAAGTGCGTACACTCTGTCGAAATGTCTCTCAAGCGATTCGGTTTTACGCGTAAGCGTTCCACTGTCGACATCGAAAACATCGATCCAAATTGATTTTGTATCGGTCCAATTGATTCCTCTATTCTAAATGATTACTATTTGAGAGTATTTTATGCAAATGACATATGCAAATTTATGCAAATTTGTTTCAAGGTCATCCGATTGACCCCCACCCCCCTATATTTTCAATCCATGGAGAACCCTGTTTCAGGATGCATTGTTGTAGGAAAAGAATCCGTGACTGAATGCAGAGATAATTTAACCACTCAGAACTAACTTTCCAACAGCAGCTCTTGCCGAAATGTTTTATTCCTTTTATACAACAACTATTTGACAACACAAACGTATTTTATTCATATTTATTTCTTTAATACTGAGGAATGTCCATGGAACCCTGTGAGGATTAGTCGCTGTTCTCATTTGTGCTACACCAGCGATAAATGTTTATTCTCTCCATATTTAACGATATAATGATGACAGATGTACAGTCTTAGAGACCAAAAAACCCAAATACACATTTCTGTTCTCAATTAAAGCACACACTTGGATAAGATGATAAACATGCATGTTTTTCCCCACACATGGTTCAATAAAGACCGAACCCAAAACCCCAGAACACGCCGTTCCCAGTGGTAAATATCTGTGTAATGCTAACTGTGTACAACTCCTCTAACCTCATCTAAACTAATCCCTTCGATCCTTTATATCCAACAAAATGCCTCCTCTCAATTACTGCGAGACAGGAAATGAAGACTCAAGGTTATTCTCACATGATGAGCGCCACACCGGCACAAAACAATTTCACCATTGGTGGGAGAAGTCCACGGGTAATGTCCGCCATGTCTGTGGGGCTGAAGGTGACCAGTGTGCACCTGGTGTTAATTTATTTGACACTCCGGGGGATACGAGCGTGTATTAGAGACTGAATAACACTCATCAATGTCTAGATATCCATAAGCATAGATCGTTATCAGTGTAGCTGTGGCACACACTGTTTTACTTCTCCTTCCTGAAAACAGACCATTTTAATGAGCCCTCGATCTACTCGGGTTCTGTTTTTGGTCTTGTCCTTATTTTGGATAAGTATGTAGGTCTGGGCTGAACGTTACAGTGTTGGAGTCAATCTCATCTCAGTGTCCGACAGGTCTCACGATTCACCCAATTAATGATTCGATTCACAATACTGGGATCACGATTCAATTTTCCCCGTATTAAGAATAACTTTCCCATGTGGGAAGCCATGGCCTAATGGTTACAGAAGCAGCTTTGGGACCAAAAGGTCGCTGGTTTGAGTCCCTGGACAAGCAGGAATGGCTGAAGTGCCCTTGAAGAAGGCACCAAACCCCCAACCTTCTCCCCAGGCTGCTCTGGGTACGTTACACATCGCTCCGGATAAGACCGTCTGCTAACTGCCAGTAATGTAATGATGATGTTTTATTAACCAAAAAAAAAAAAACCACAACATTTTTTCCTATTCTTTATCAACTTAAATATTCCTTTTGTTAAATAATCATTAAAAAAACCCAACACTTGTTTAATTTACTTACAAACCAACAATAATTTCCCCACATTTGTAAATGTTGGAGTAAAATATAAAAGCCTGTTACTAAAATATTGATTTTATTAAACCAAAAGTTAAGAATTATTCTATCTACATTCACTGGATATGAGCAATCACGCGCTCTGATTGGCTACTCTACTACTAGTCTATCAACTCATATACCATGAGTAGAGAAAAACAAAATGGCGGCACGCTGATACCTCAGTCAGATAAATCACTTTCTTATCAAGTATTTAAAAGAAACAGAAATAGCTAAAAGAAAACACCCCCCCCCCCCCCCCATCTCCTGTTCCACACTCCAGCCCAGTCGGTGGCGCTAATGCACCTTTAAGTTGGTTTGGTAACCGTCAAAAAAAAAAAAAAAAATAAGAAAACCAAAATGGCGGAGTGTGTTGGTGAACCAACCAAGGATGAAATAAAAACTCTACTTGAAAACAAAACCCAAAAAAAGCAACAAAATATGGAATAAAAGTATTTGATGGTAAGAATGTATCTTTTTTTTTATTTTGTATTTTTCAAGAATTATTATCATCACATTTTGCACAAATTGCTCCTGTCATTTCACCGGTTTTACATTCTAAGCAGAAATTGTTTGGTTGGACGTTTTGTGTAAAGTTTTTATTTCTTGAATTTGCAAAACATAAAAATGCTCTGTTTCTCAAACAGTACGTTCAGACTGCAACCTGAAACGACCCATATCCGATTTGTTGTGAAATCCGATTTTTTTGTTAGGCCGTTCACATTAACAATTATATGAGACTTGTATGCGATCTCCAATATGAACGGAAAACGACCCAAAAGTGTCCCGCATGCGCAAATTGACACGTAATAAGCACATCGTGTGCTGTGTGTGTGAGTGAGAGTGTCTCTGTGTGAGGGGTTGTGTGTGTGTGTGTGTGTGTGTGTGTGTGTGTGTGTGTGTGTGTGTGTGTGAATGAGAGTGTCTCTGCGTGAGAGAGAGTGTCTCTGTGTGAGAGAGAGGGTGTGTGTGAGTGAGTGGGGCCGTGGCAGCAACCGCCGTTGAAAGATTGATTGATTGATTGATTGAAGTGCGCATGCTCTCTACATAAACACTGTCTAGTGCAGACATCCCAAGTCTCCCGGAAGTTCCGGGAGTCTCCCGCATATTGATAGCGGCTCCCTGATGCCCGCAAATTGGAGAATATCTCCCGGAATCTAGAGCAAGTGAGCAAGAGCACACACGCGAAACATTAATGTCTGCATCGCGCATATGACGGAGTGCGAGAGAGACTGCGTGTGCGCCTGTTCATGTAGCGCATTATGTCATTGTTGTTGTTTTCCACCAAAGAGGCGGGATTAGCCAACGCAGAATAGTGACGTTTGTCTCTTGTTGATGACGTGTAGGTCGCATGAATGCGACCTGTCCGGTCAGACTGCAGTCACGTGAAAATATCGGATATGAATTGGAATTAGGACCACATATCCAAGCGGCCTGGGTCGCATGTGAAAAAAATCGGATCTGTGTCGTTCAGATTGTCAATAACAAATCGGATACAGGTCGCATACGGGCAAAAAAATCGGATATGGGTCGTTTCAGGGTGCAGTCTGAACGTAGTCCATATCCAGTGAATGTGGATAGAATAAAACACAGTTATTCCACTCAATCTCATCGTACATGGATTATAGATAACTCGGTGCTACGCGCCTCGTCGGCTATCAGCTCATGTAAGACTCGATTTTGTGGAATATCTGTTAAATATTCCTTTTCCTAATAAACTTATGAACATTTGTTCAGCCTCCATTTGCTTCTCTTTTCTTTATCTTTCAGCAGTCTGTAAAAGAGAGAGAACTCTGATTTCTTCTCATCTCATTATCTCTAGCCGCTTTATCCTGTTCTACAGGGTCGCAGGCAAGCTGGAGCCGATCCCAGCTGACTACGGGCGAAAGGCGGGGTACACCCTGGACAAGTCGCCAGGTCATCACAGGGCTGACACATAGACACAGACAACCATTCACACTCACATTCACACCTACGCTCAATTTAGAGTCACCAGTTAACCTAACCTGCATGTCTTTGGACTGTGGGGGAAACCGGAGCACCCGGAGGAAACCCACGCGGACACGGGGAGAACATGCAAACTCCACACAGAAAGGCCCTCGCCGGCCACGGGGCTCGAACCCGGACCTTCTTGCTGTGAGGCGACAGCGCTAACCACTACACCATTGTGCCGCCTGCTCTCTGACTTTTTTGTTAAATCTATTTGTAGTCAATCACACAACAGCTTTTTCACATTTTACATTCATTTTTAGTGTGTTTTCAAAGCTTTAGAGCTGTGTTACTTCCACCTACGCTGAAATCACGGCCATTCCTGCTATTGTATGTTATGTCATTGCACCCTCTACTGTCTAAACAACACAGCTACAGCTAGAAGAAAAAAAAATCAGGTTACACAGCCTGATGAGAATTGCAATTATTTATTTCGTCTATTTGAGTCGTCATAAATTTGTATTGTGATTGATCATCACACGATATATCGTTCCATACCGACCATCAGATACTGCACCATGAGCTCATGATATCTTTTGTACACTTTTCTGTTCACAAGCTTCAGAACACTCAGGATTGAAGGGTGCAATCTGATGTCACTGCATGCACATTTCCCTGTCTTTATTCGCCAGGGGAAGAAAAAAAAGAACCCAATAACAATGGCAGAGTGAGGTTTTCCGGAGTCGGCGGCCTTCACAGAACCCGGTATTTAGTTTTGTTTGACACAGTTAGCTGCACATAAACAAGATGATAACAGGCTACAGAAAAAGGTTTGTGGGCGGTCATCTGCCACATCAGTCAAATTCACTCCTTCTGTAAATGCAGGTGGTTCTTGACCACGCCCATTGATGAAATGTTCTAACATCTGATAGAATTCTGTTAGAACATCTAACATCTGATAGAATTCTGACTTGCAAGTCTACTCAGATCAGAGACCATGCACATTATACGACACAAAAAGCAAAGAAAAGTGACAAGCAATACTCACGATTTTGTCCGACTTACAATCCAGTCACGATATAGTGGGCGGAACCCAAACATATTTGTCACTCATGTGCATCCCTTCTTAATGAGAATGGAATACTCACCATAACCATGTTTATAACAACTATAATACTGACTCCCACTGGGTAATATGACCATCTCATATCAGTATTATGTAAAATGGTACCACTGACCCGTTTCAGTCACACGACCATTTTATCGTAGACGCCATGTTTACGACCATCAGCAAGAAAGCAAATGGTGGAGAATTCAAAGCCTACAAAAACATGGATTAATGGTTTTCACCTGTACCAAGCAGAGGTGGACAAAGTACCTAATTTCATTAAGTCAAAGTACAGATCCCACTCGTCAAATCCTACTCCGACACACGTGAAAGTTGTCCAGTCAAATTTTTACTTAAAGTACTGAAGTTTTTAAAAATAAATTTTCTGTCAACATAGTGTTGTATTATTCCCACAACGCTTACAAAACCTAACGCCTCTGAAGCAACGTACCGGATTTACAAAATTAACGTGTGCTGTGCATCATGGTGGTTTAACATTACGCTAGCTAGTCAGTGAAACGCCACCTGACATACTAACAATCTTTTCAAACTCGAAATCACCCTAGTTAGCTACGGTTACTAGAAAAGAAAGATTTCTACATTGTTTTCTTGGCAAGATTATGCTAAAACATATTTCCGAAAGAACTTCAGACAAGTTTGCGTTATTCAAGTTAGCGTAACTCCATTTTTACATGCTAACTAACAGTGTCCAAGTTAACTAGCTTTGTGTTAACGTTAGCCGTGGACAAGGCTACGGCAACTTGGCAGGGAAATCCATAAAAAGTCATTTGACTAACCAGACTGCATAGCTATTGCAACGTTATCGCTAGATCGAAAAGCACAAACAACTTCATTACAAGCTTTCTCTTGGAATAAAACGTTTATATTCCTCAATATGCTTCCGCAGTTTGGACGGTGAGTTTTTTTGTAGGCTGTGATGTGGTTCGTTTTCGGCAAACAAAGCAAACATTTCAAACTAAATGAATCTTTAAAGGACCCATGGCATGGTGGTTTGTTGATGCTTTAAACGGGCTCGTGGAGGTTTCCGGATGTTATATCTGCAGCCTTTCTCGAAATGAACCCTCGGCACGTAGATATAGCCTCCTGGGAGAAAGCCCCATTTCAGCCCTTTTCCCAGTGCGTCGTTTTGCTAATGAGAAGCATGGAGGCGGGGAAGGGTAGAGGGTGGGGGCGGGCCATGGGGGGAGGGGGAGGGGGAGGGGCTTGACCAAGCTGCGGGCATGCTACCTGTGTGTGAACAGTAGCAATGGCAGGTCAAGCAACAGTCCAAGCTTTCGCTTTTGACCCGGAGTCCGACCCTGGTTTTGTAGCGCAGAGTACCTGGCTAACTGCAGGAAGCGGTTAGCTGCACAGCTAATGTAGCCATTGCTAGGCTAACGCACCGATTTTAAAACACGGCAAAACGACTTAACAGTTATACACTTACTTGTTTGGTGTTTGTGGCTGATGCGGCAGGGATGCTTGGTACGGACCCAGGCTTCAGTGACAGTTGATGTGCAAAACCTGCCCTGTACTGTCCCAAGTTGTGGAAACATTCATCAGGAAAATGCTTCCGACAAACATGCACCGTCTTAGGTAGACTCGACGGCGTATTATTGGAGTAAATAAAATTAAGCCACTGCGTCTTCAGGGGCTCTCCCGTCAGCAGTAAAAACAGACTCTTTTCTGTGTTGTCACATCCATGTTTCGCTCGCTTAGGTGGTGCCATGTTGTTGTGTCCTCTATGGTCTCCTCACTACAAAATTGAAGTGACGTATCTATGGTGGTAACTTTTGAGCTGGGCGGGCAATCCATACAGTGGGTGGGAATCCAGAGGGGGGGGCGTGGGGATCATCTCCCTTGCTGACGTAGTAAAGGGAAGAGCCTATCAACGCGCCATTTTGACGCGCCATTCTTAAATGTTGACAAAGGGTGGGCATAGTTTGGTTTACACATTATGACATTTCTAGCCACTGGGGTGACTTAAGAAGGTCAGAGGAACTCATTTTAACGTTAAAAAACCTCAGAAAGTGAAAATTTCATGCCATGGGACCTTTAAAGGAGAACTGAAGTCATTTTTACACTTGCTTTATTTCTTAATTAACGTGTTATTCAATGACGTTTTCGGTTTTAGTAACCTTATATCGTGACTCATATTGGCAACTAATTGCAGTTAAATATTATACTTATCGGCCTATTCGGTTTTTAGCCGTGTTGAATTTAGTTCGTTTGGTCCACGGCAGGCGTCGCTTATCCGCGCGATCTTCACGAGACTTGTGCGAGACTTCGAAACGTGAAGAATGTCAGCCAGGTGTCAGTGCCGCCATTTTGAAAACTGTTTTCCAAACGAAGTATTGCACAAAAACGAGTTTAAATGACGATTACTGCCGACTTTTTTCAAACTTTCCTGATTGCTATCGAAACAAACAAAACTTCCGGCTTGATTACGTCAGCATTCGAAAGAGGGCGTGCGCGGCTTTTGACAACGTTGGCAGATGTTGGTCGCTTTGATTTCCGCTGTACGTTTTACTTCTGTCCTACGATGTCTCGCACAGGTCTCAACGAATCTTGTTTACGCCCGTTGCTTTGACATACGGACTGATATATTACAGAGCATATTTCAAACACTCATAACTTGCTATAGCAGCGACAAAATAGCGATCAAACATGCATTCCGATATTTAATAACATGAGATAAATAGAATTTTGAGAATCATAAAAAAAAAAAAATTGCCTCCAGTTCTCTTTTAATCCTTTCCAAAAACTGAAACATGGGTTCATGGGCCATGCATGCATGCATTCCACAGAAGAACCGTCTCCTTTCATTCTGCCATGAAATTATCGTGTTCAAATAACGCTGCTGAGAATTCACTAAACTTGATTTTATCCAGTCTATGGACGTGACGTGTTATAGTTTTGATATACGTAGTAGTTGCTATAACATTTAGGGAAGAATTCTTGGTTATTAGGTTGTGTTGATGTTACTCATGAGTTAAGACTAGCCAGAGAGCAGTGTAGATATGCAAATAAGATCAACAAGATGATATCTATTAAGTCAGAAAGTGTGTGAAACATAAAACCTTTCCACTTCTCTCACAGAGGAATGCTTGGATAATTTATTTGCTTTAGCATACAGTACGTCGCTACAGCCATCTAGCTAACGTTTTCATACACAGCCAATGCAACTTGGCAGCCAAATTACCCCAACAAGTCTACCTTTCGTCATGTCCGCTGATGTCGCTAACTCGACTGTCCGAACCGTTTCAACATTTCGTTGTGAGAATACGGATTTTTCCAGTGTGAAACCTGACGAGGCGAGTGATCCACACAGTCAAATATCACAGTCCAGTCATACTAATTATTATCCGTACAGGACACTTTTTCAATGGAATTTAAACGTGTTCGATTCCCTTCTAGTGGGTTTCATTCATTTGGTTTGATAGCATGCAATATCGTTAGCATATCGCTTATCCGACGTGTATTATGTCACTCTACCCAATGGAGAATGAGTGTTGAATATGGCTTACGATATTGCACGGTTGTCAAGACAACATGACGTCACACATCAGAGACGTAAAACTTCTGCGCTAGCGAGTGAGCGACTGTGACAATTTGGAAACAAACATGGCCGCCAGGTTTGCTTCGTTAAATACAGAAGATCTTGAGAGAATTTTGAAAGAGAAAGATCCGTTGAACACCCGAAAGGAATGTGTATGTATAATAATAATAATAAAAATAATAATGTTTTTTTTTTCCGTGGTATATCAAATTATTCCATGCAGCTCCTCGTCTTCGACTTGTTCAGTATCGTGCTCGCTGAACGGAATATATCTGATATACCATGAAAAAAAGCCAGACAATATTATTTTAATATTCGCAGTCTTTAGATAAATCACGATTTGATTCGATTCACGATTCAATTTTCCACTGTATTTAACAAAAATTAAATGAAGAGAATGTTATTACCAAAACCCAAAAAAAAAGCAACATTTATTTTCCTATTCTCTATCAACTTAAATATTTATTTTGTGAAATTAAAAAAAACCCACTGTATTTCAATTTTCTTCACATCCAGCAATAATTATTTAGAATATAATACCATATCAACTAAAATATTCCTTTTATTAAAAATGAATAAAGTTAATAACAAATCAGCCTTTTCTTAATAAACATTTCTGAACATTTGTACTCCTTCCATCCGCTTCTCTTTTCTTTATCTTTCAGCATAGACTGGTACCAAAATCCAGAATTGTGACACACCCAAAGGCATTTTTGAGACAAAGTCGGCAAACAGTCTTATTTTGTCAATTTGGGTGTGCCGAATTCAAATCTGCAATATGCCGAGCTCTATCTGACCTCTGTTGACCTCTAGAGGTCATTGAACTTTGGGCCTGTAAACGTCTCAGCTGAACCCAGTTTCTCAGCTTTCTAAGGAATGAAATGTACTAAAATGATTAATGAAGTTAACAAATGGCCTTGTTTGTTAAATGTTTGGGTGCTGAATTCATTTTTCATTTGTAAAACGACACATGACCTCTGATAACCTCAAGGTCATTAAACTTGGCCTATAGGCCTATGCATTTAACGGCATTTTTAAACTGACTTTACTCCCCCAAAAAGAATATGAACAGACAAAAAACAAATAGAAAGGAACAAATACAACATTAAATGCCAGTCCATGTACATGTGACTTACTTTTCACAATGAGAATGCCTCGGCGATCACCTTACATAACATTGCATTACATTTAGCGGTTATTGTTTATACAAAGCTACTGAAAAAAGGACAGATTCAGCAGCATACAAAATGTGGGGGCGTACAGGGTATACAGGTTAATCAGGGTTAGTATATATGAGAGTATGGGGGAGTAAAGTCAGTTTAAAAATGCCGTTAAATGCATAGGCCTATAGGCCAAGTTTAATGACCTTGAGGTTATCAGAGGTCATATGTCGTTTTACAAATGAAAAATGAATTCAGCACCCAAACATTTAACAAACAAGGCCATTTGCTAACTTCATTAATCATTTTAGTACATTTCATTCCTTAGAAAGCTGAAAAACTGGGTTCAGCTGAGAAGTTTACAGGCCCAAAGTTCAATGACCTCTAGAAGTCAACAGAGGTCAGATAGAGCTCGGCATATTGCAGATTTGAATTTGGCACACCCAAATTGACAAAATAAGACTGTTTACCGACTTTGTCTCAAAAATGCCTTTAACTCCTTAAATAAGCACTTTTTTTAATTTTGGTACCAGTCCAGCAGTAAAACGAGAGCTCTGATTTCTTCTGAAATCCATTCCTCGTCAATCACACAACAGCTCTTTCACATTTTACATGTGTTTTCGCAGCATTAGAGCTGTGTTACTTCTGCCGACAGTGAAGTCACATTCATTCCCGCTATCGTATGTAATTACAGCTCGGAAAAACGAAGAGATAATTTTCAAGTTGCATAATCTTAATTAAAACATCTGTACCAACAAATTGAAGAACATCGCTACTCAGCTATTAGTAAAGACTTTAAGATTGAGCATGGCCTCCTAGACGTCCCCGATTTGAGCAATCAATTTACTATTCTACGAAAATGCACTGGGAAAAAGCAAAAATTTAATATCCAGTCTGATTCCGTAAGTACTCAGGTATTTACTTTCTTGGGACTTTATTAAACCTTGAACTGACTCTTAATCTTTGACTTAAACAATGTTTGTTTTGCTCTGATGATGTCAGTGACGTCGAAACGTCAATTTATGATATCGCTCGTTTTTATTATTAAACTGAAAAGAATCACGATTCATTTTTTTTTTATTTCATTGATTCAAATCATCATAAATTTGCATCACGATTTATCGTCACGTGATATATCGTTACAGTCCGAGCAGTCTTGGAGCGCCGCTTGTCCAAATCAAATTAGTGGCCTGGAATTAACCATTTTATGAAAACACAATTTGTGACTGCGATAAACACAAATACTGCCCCCTTGTGGAGGATCTCCACAGTGCGACAGGTGAGTAAACGAGTTTTTCACGAGTACATCATTTTTGGGGGAGAAAAAAAAAAGTGCTTCATTTTTGGAAATAACTACAGAACTGAAGTTTAATTTGGTGCGTTGAAATTGCAGTGCTGTCTTTTTCATCTTAATAGGATTTGTCTGGGATTTTCTGTTTGTTTAGTGCTCTGTCTCTCTTTCTCTCTCTCTTTCTCTCCAAAGCAGGGAATGATTGCACGCAAACACCTATTAGACACAAACGTTTTTGCCGAGCTCTACAATAGCCCAGGTTGATGAGCCAATTTTTTTTATTCCCTTTTCAAAAGCACCTTGTTGAGAGTTGACTGCAAATTGGCACATCGAGCTCACAGGAGGCTGGCGCTGAATGCAAAATAAGAGACATTACTGGAGTGCGTGCTTTTTTTTTTGCGCCGTGGAGACATAATATGTAAATAAGAGACAACTCGTCCAATGCTATCTCCACACTAAAGCAGATAGATGTCATTCTGACAGCGAACTAATGCAATTCTGAGAGTATTACAGATGCAAAAGGCGACGTACGTGAATAATAACGCGAGTCATCCTCGGTAACTTCACTGCAGTCATTCTTACGCCTGGCGTCAATCAGGAAAATGTTTGAGTTCATCTTGACTTTTCCAGACTGTTGGTGTACTTTTGGGTGTGGTCGAGAGCTCCAGAGCAGCATGACATGCACAATAAAGCTCCTGTGATGGAGCTGGAACAGCCGGAAAGGTGGCGGAGATGTGTGTGTTTGCGGCACGCGTCAGATTGAAAATGCCATCTTGTACGAGATCGATGCAGTGATTTAACTGGAATGGAAATGAAATTCGGCTCAACCTGCATGAGCAACGTCCTCTGGCATTACGCAGTTACAAACAGGAACAGGGTGTAAAAAATGCATGGACAGACAAGCGAGTGCTGCGGAGACAGACAGACAGAAAGACAGACAGAAAGACATGGTGGAAAATAAACCATATGAACAGGTGAGAGAGTGGAAAAGAAATGGAGAAATAAAATAAGGGGATGGAAGACAGGTAGAAGGATGAAATAAAGAGGAAGAAAAGAGAGAAAGACAGCTACAAAAGACAAAAAGAGAGGATGAGAGAAAGACAGATCAAGGAAGGAGAAGAAAATTAAAAAGGTTAAGGGATGAAAAGAGTTGCACTGAACGACAGAAGAGAAGAGGAGAGAGAAGAGCAGTGTGGTAAAGAGGAAGTGGGTGAGAAAGAAATGGACAAAAGAACAAGGAGGATAAGAAGACATCATGACAGAGTGAGACAAGAGACACAACACGCATTACAGTGAGAGAGAGAGAGAGAGAACATGGAAGAGAGTGCA